>NW_028261385.1:104301898-104454692 GCF_051295495.1 Thamnophis sirtalis | reverse complement strand
CGTGCTGTGATCGAAAAATGTAAAAATAAAGCTAAAACCTTACCCTAACCCCCCCCAAACCTAACCCTAAACCTAACCCTTAACCTAACCCTAAATCTAACCCTAAACCTAACCGTTAACGTAACGAAAAACCTAACGCTAACCCTTAACCTAACGCTAAACCTAACGCTAACGCTCTAAACCTGACCCTAACCCTTAACCTAACCCTAACCCTTAACCTAACCCTTACCTTTATGTGAATCGGCTTGCTTTAATTTTAATTTTATTTCAATTTTTAATTTTTTTCGTCGCGCTGTGATGACGTCACATGCGGGCTTTCGTCGAGCGCGATTTTGTCCTCCGCGCTTTTGACGGGTCACGATTTCTAATGGGATCTTCGATTCCTTAAAGCTTAGAAAACATGTATGAAAATCTATAAGAAATCCTTATTCAGATACTGTGATGCCCACAAAGATCAGAATAATGCAAACAATGGTATTCTTTGTGACACTCTATGGAGGCAAAAGATGAACTTTGGTGAAACAGGGCAGGAAGATCCTTGACACTTTTGAACTTTGGTGTGGAGAAAATTCCTGAGAATACATCAGACAGCCAAGAAAACAAACAAATGGATCATCAGACAAATCTCACTCAAGGCACAAATAGCAAAGCTCAAATTATTCTACTTCAGACATATTGTGCGAAGATAGAAAAGGCTGTAATGCTAGGAAAGCTGGAAGGATACAGAAGAGGACAACTGGCAGCAAGATGATTGACACAGTTATGAGTATATGCTTAGAAGACCAGATAGAAAGAAAATCTATGTAATTGCTAAGAGCTAACAAAAACTTAATGGCGCATAATCAAATCCCAAAGGCAACCTTAGAAAACACAAAAAATCCTGAAGAACACTACGAGGAAGCAGTCCTTCAGATCCAAATAATGCTTTTTTCACTACATATAATTTTGAATAGAACTATAACATAATTTTGAATAGAATGGTAAGATAAAAAAGTTAACAATTTAAAATGAAATTATGCAAAATGAGCAAATGTGTTATATTTACATAATGTATCAATTCATAGAAACCAAGGTGTCGCTTTGAACAATAGCACTGGATATGAAAATATGCCGGATTCCTCTACTAGCAAAAAATTATTAGAACCAGGAGTAGAGGGAATGTACCCATACAATAGTTACTTAAATACAACGAAATTGGTTGAAGAGCTAGTGTGAGAAAGAGAAGGATTACAATACACAAGATGATTTCAAAGATACACAACAAGAAGGTTTAAACTGGTCCTTCTGGTAGTCTGGTAAATTAATTTAGTCCTCCCTCAACAGAGGGGGAGGTATAAAACACCACTTATCTCCAGCCTATAATAGCCTTTGCAGCAGTTCCAAGATTCCACAACCAATTGCACTTTGATTCAGGTGACAGTGGAGCACAGGTAAATCCCTAAGTGGCCTCAACAGAGAGCAGAAGAGTGCTAATGACCAGATGACTGCAAAGAAATACAATACATGCAGCCACCGCCACCCTCCCCTCCCTCCATATCCTTCCATCCTCCCCAACATCAGAACTGACGAAGCTTCTTGGATGAGATGCAAAATGTTTTCTTCTTCCTCAAGGAAAAAACAGTCCAGTTGCCTTTGGAAGGAAAAAGCACCATCAAGGCAACTATGACCTGGATGACAGAATTTTCACAAACATTTGCCAATTCAGTTATTGGTAAGTACATCTATGTACGCAAGGTTGATGGCAATACCAACAAACCCCCAAAATATTTACTAACATGGCACCTTGATCACAACTCAGGATGACACAGAATTCACTACAGGTAGTCCTCGAGTTACCACCCCCATCTGAGCCCAAAATTTATGTTCCTAAGTAAAACATTTGTTAAATGAGTTTGCCCCATTTTACGACTATTCTTTACACAGTTGTTAAGTGAATCATTGCATTTGTTAAGTTAGTAACACATTTAGTAATGGCTTACCCATTGACTTTGCTTGTCAGAAGTTTGCAAAAGCCAATCATGTGACCTTGGGTTACTGCAACTGTCATATATATGAACCAGTTGCCAGACATCTGAATTTTGATCATCTGAACATAGGGATATTGCAATGGTCATAACTATGAAAAACAGTCATGTCACTTTTTTCAGAGCCATTGTAACTTTGAATGGTCACTAAATGAACTATTGTAAGTCAAGGACTATTTGTATTAGAAATTATTACTGTTTAGCAATCACTAATTGTATTAACCCTAGTGTTGCAAACTTGAGTGGACTCTGCTTCAAAATTGTTGCATCCTTCCACTTCAATTTGGAATAGTAGAGAGCAGTTTGGTCTAATGGATAGGAGGAGGTCATGAGTTCAAATTCCACCTTAGGCTTGAGAAGTGACTTTGGGCCAGCCATCTCTGTTGTCAGGTGCAAGTAACCAGCAACAGGAGTTGAGTTCAAAGCACTAGAAGTTTACTTCATGCTACCTTTGCATAAGAATCTGATCAGTAAGGCTCCAATCCTATAGATATATATTGGATATGAATAAGGAAGATCCATCTGAGTATGTCTCCAAAATAAACTTAGTATTGTACATACGTTGCTTTAAAATGTTATTTTCATCTATTGGTATTTTGTTTCTTCAATATCCTTTAATTTTTAATTTCCCCTTTCAAAAGCTACATTTTTTTAAATTTTTTTTTCCACACAGTGGGAGAAATCTATCTTGCTGCCATTCTTTTCCAGAGCTCCCCTCCCATCAGGCTATTCTGGGGAGTTCTTTAGCCTTTTGGAGAACATACTAAGTGAATAGGAAGAGCTATGGAGAGGACAATTATCTCTCTTTCAGGTTCTATGGAACAAAGATTATTGGATTTCATTCTATAATTTTCTTTCTGAAACTCCTCTGAGACCATTAATGTTTTCTCCTCTGAGATTATTTTAAGAGAACTAAGATGTAAAAACAGTAGCATTTATTAGAACAGGTAGACCTTGCCTAACTACCACAATTGGGACCGGAATCTCAATTATTGAGCAAAATGACCACTATTTCCAACAACCTCAATTTCTGAACTCCCAGTTTTCTCAAGTAGTTAAGCAGATGGAGTCCCAGATAAGAAGTGTGGGGTGGGGAAAACTCTGGGAGGCTCAGCACTGGCCATGCATGAGTGTCTCTCCATTCAGGAGCTGAAAATTCTCCTTGCTGAAATCCAAGGAGGAGTTTCAGCCCCTGCACAGAGACACACACACATACTTCATAAACACCCAAATCTCAATTCTATGAAAGGAAGTGAAATAGCTATAACTTTGAGTAAGTTCCTTTGTTTGCTACCTTCATAATTTTGAATGGATGTTATGATTACGAAGAACTCAACAAGCTACCAATCTAAGCATATGTGTTAATTATATAATTTATAACAGAATAGGTCATATAATCGTAAAATCTTTGAAAAAGGATAAACATGAAATATAAAGATAAGACTTACCTGTCTCAATTATTTTAATAAAAGTAAAACCTTGCTCCCTCAATACCAGAAAAATAACGAAGAAATTCTGACTCAGCTAAGTGAAAAATACTGCAGTACCCTCTTGTTAATTATCATCCACCCAGCATAGGTTTTGCCATACAACCCCTTCCTCCCCAATAAATTAAGTGCCAAAAGGTTATTTAACAACCATTCTGTTCTACATCAAGTGTATTGCAATCTGGTGTATTGCAGGTCAGGGATCCATTGCCCATTTAAATGTGTATTTAAATTGTGATTTGACTTGGCCAATCTGCAATTACCCTTGATTTTCTTCCATTTTGGTCTATATCAAAATGTCTCCTCATCACTAATGAAGATCTTCATACCATGAACTCATACATAATAGGCATTTGTAACACATGAATGAATAAAAGACAAATTATCACTATGCATATTCCTTAATAAAGTTTATTGCCTTATAACTATGCTTGGGAAAATACACTCAAGGGTTAATATGCAATTCAGTTTAACACTTTATAATTTGAACAAAGACTTGTACATAGTTTAGGTAAATAAAAAACCAAGGACATGTGATCTGTTCTGATTTTACATCTATTACAAATGTATAAAAGCACTTCATGCACTACAGTAGATAGCAAGCACGAACAAATTACCTTTGGTTTAAATTGAGATAATAATACAAGTATTGCACTGTTAAAAGCATCAAACACGGTGCAACCAAACATAAAACATTTCAGTGCCAGCTTACAAAAGAGTTATTTAGCTAGTGTGATTTGAAATTTAGGTGAAAAATTGTATATTCATTGAAACAATTCCTGAACCTACTTGGATATCAATACTGTACCTCAGCATGTTAGCTACATAGTGAAGATTCAATAAATTTAAATTAACTTCTGTTTACAACTCATCAGCAAAACATATTATATATATACTGAAATTATTAATGCTGTGCATAAACTGACCTGTCAGTTTGCCTATAACAAGAATTGAAAGATCTAGGTCACAGGTGGCCCTTTACCACACTGAGATTACACCACTGAAATTCAGCTGAGAATGGCCAATTTTCAGTTGTGTAATTTTTAAAATTTGTATCCCCCTCCCCACTATGTTAGAATAACAATAGAAACAGGAGGTCTCAGAGAAGCAAATTATTCATTAAAAAAAAACAGTCCAAAGCAGCCTCAAATCACACAGGCATAATATGGCAGAAAGTTTTTAAACCACTAGGGGAAAGAGTGAAAACTGGAGCAATTTACCACTGTGAAGCCTCCTGCTCCCATTCTCTCTTAGATCTCCCCCAAAAGGCTTTAAATGGATTGAAAAATAATGTTGATTCCAGTGACATCTATGAATCATTGGAAAGTATCCTTCTTCCTTCAGCTGGCTGTGGATATGAATTGTAGTCCTCAGACTAAACAGGGTTGACACTCTTGTCTTATGTATAAATCAAGCTCCAGATAGCAGCAGTCTTCAGTTGTATTGCAAGCTCCTAAATATTCTTTAATTTACTTGTAGAATTTAGTTCAAGTATTTGTTTCCAAATACTAACAGTGCTACTAACTATAGTGCTCAACATGACAGATTAATAAAGAATATGTCAAGTTGAGAGGTTGCAATAAGCACTGCTGCTAAAAGAAGCCTTCTTTTAGTAAGAAGCTGGGAAAATATCCAAATTCTTATAATCTTAATGTTCAATTTAAGAAATAACTACCTTAAGCAAACATAGATTATGTTATATATACTTTTAACCCTAATTTATTCATCCATTAGCTACATCTAACATGAAGATAGGAGTGACAGTCCATGGTTTACTGGCATACTTTAAAACATGTAATTCTGTCTTCTAAACAGACAACACTTAATAATATATTGGGATTTATGATAGTTATAAAGCCAATAAATCTCGGGACACATCATAATATCACTGGCATATTTGTTCATTTAACACTTCATTCCTTTGCATTCTCATGCTCAAGAATTCAGGCACTATTTTTGAATCCCTTCTACTGTGAAACCTTTATCTCTAATAATTTTCTAGTACCTATTTCAAGTCATATATCATTTTAATACATCAAGTTATCTGATGTGATTAACACTATTACTACATATCTGCCTTTTTTTCTCCAACCAACTTGGTTTTAAAAAAAATTGCAAGAAATGTAGACCAAGGCCACAAAGGCTCTTACAAAATGGAAGCATCTCTCTTAAAATAGGAAGACATTTTTAAAAAGTCCACAGAGAAATGGAGTTTCCGGTCTCTGTCCAACCCTCATATAAAACAATATTTTACATCCGTCAACAGAACTGTGAATAATGCTACTTTAGCTAACTGGTTAGGAAGACATTTCCGCAATGTTTAATGGATCAACATAAATATAGTTGCAACTTGATTCTCAGTTGACAATGATTGTCACAGCGAAGTAAGTTTTGACATAGTTTTCCACACACAAATAACTAATATTACACAATTTGTTTTTGTCCTAAAGGGTTTTTCTCCCTCAGATCTTTGGCCTCTATTGCAAATCTGCCATCCACCCTACCACAAAAGTGTTAGGTTTCTCAATTCAGTCTAATTATGTTGAAACAACTATAAACATTTCCAAGAGAAAAGAGAAGGGAATACGGAAAAATTAAATATAATCCAAACTATAATGCAAGATCAGCTTTCAAGGGGAAAAATTAAATACTATAGTTTGTTTCAATATTTCTGAAGCAGCAAATAAGTCTCTTGAGAGCCATCTGGAGATATAATCAAGAGATTCTCATGCACACACATTAAAACACGAGTCAACACAATTCAAGAATACAGTAATAGGGCTTCGCAGCAGATTGTGGATTTGACGATACAAGTTTTCATGTCTGCTAATTTGCTGCATTGGGAAGCACACTTACACCTATAACTTTACAAAAGCAAAAATTATTTGAAAATGAACAAAAATGAAAGGTTGCATGCTCAGTTTTGCGATCTGTAGCTTTTCATTGTGTTTTCGGAAAGTTCAAGCAAATGTTAACTATTAATAAAGTCTTTAAAATAAAGTTGTGCTTCTCTTCCTGTGCCTGAACATTTATTCTTCAGATGTCTGATCATTTCAATTTTTCTTTAAGTGAATTATAAAAAGGAACAGGATGCTTAGAACTTGATTTAATGGAAATGGAAATTTTTACAACTGACATTTTCAAGGTTTGTTGCTTATCAGGATTTTTCTGATTTATGAACTTTGAAATGAGCAATTTCATTCTATCAAGGCAATGTCACCTAACAGAGTATAATTAACATTCATTGAAATAAATGCACATTGGGAAAAATCATAATGTAATGTGAGCTATGGTCCAAGCCATTCCTTTTTGTATTAATTAATTATGCAATACAGTGGATATTTCACTTACAATGCCCAGCAATGTCTTAAAATCAAATAAGTATCTCTATTAATACTTTTAAGTTCACCAAGAAAAGTCTCACATAAGCCCCTCTAAAAGAAATGGGTGACAAACAAATCCCAATGTATGTTGTACTTATTTTAATTTTCCCCCAGCAGTGGGTATGACAAAAATATTTATAATGCAAAAAGTAGAAGTATTATTAAAAAAGAATATATACAAATAATAATGGACTGGATCCATAATGTTTCTAATGAAGAAAGCTCTTTTAAATGGAAACTTATATAGGGATTTAAGTTTAAATAGCCTTTTAAAGAGAAGGATAAGTTCTGAATTACATTAGACAGCCCCCCCTATAAAGACATTATGCACAATTCTAAGAGTGCAACTCTTAACAGTTAAATCAGAAATGTACAGAAATATTTGTCCAAAATGATATAATTAAAAGTATTAAAGCAATTTTATAGATTATCAACCAACATAGAATCAGAAAGTTATAGTCCAAAGAAGCAAATAATACTGGCCATGATAAGCAACAAATCTGAATGTGTCAACATTAAGGGGAGAAATTGATTTAACAAAACTAAACATGCATATATAAAATGTACATTTACAACAAAAATACTAAACTCCTAAAGACTTAAACTGCATAGGTAAAGATAAAACAATAATGTGCAACATTTTTCTCATCTTAAAGCACAAAAGGAAATGACCTTGTTTTAAAGAAGTATTTACCAAATTATGGATTCACCAATCAATAGATGGAAAGAACTTCAAGATTTTGGCTTGCTGATCATGATTGGGGGACCTGAAATGTATATGCAAATTAAAAATACGTTCATGAATATATTTTTTTACTGCTAGTGAACCTCATTTTATTTCCAAAAGTGCTCTTTTTACAAAATAAGCTATTGTGTTTCTTGTACAGCTGAGTTTTTTAAGCACTCATCCTACTAACACATTAAGATAAACAAGAACCAAAACAGATTCTATTAGGAGCATCAAAGTTATTTTTTTTATTTCTAAGATTCCATTTATAAAACAACTTTGTTAGCAAAGATGGCCTGTGTACTTGGCAAATTTTCAAGGAGTTATTAACCATGGACAAACAGCCTCAGGATTTTTTATCCAAAATTCATACTCACCTTTTTAAGGAAGAGGTTCTGCATGGAATAAGCTGTTAATGTATTAAAATCGGTGGTTCCAACATCCCCACTTGGGAACTGGCAAGTACTTTAATAATCAGAGAACACTTGAACATATAGAATGTCCTCAAACAATTGTTCTTATCCATGTAGTTCTCATGTTCACCTATTGCAATGGCACAGAACTGCATGACAATAAAATAATTCCATATTGTGGCAAGTGTGCATAAATGGGATTCAAGAAGGAGTTCTAGACTAGGTGATCAGAAATATAGCACATTGAAGTAAACTCTGAATAATATTTTATTTTCTCCAATTATTAAGGGAAAGAATACTTTTTCAGGTTAAACTTTCTCCTTGCAATTTGTTAAATGGACAGGCACAGCCTTGGGACTTAATCAACTGGTACCATCTACAATTCAAGCTCTATGGAAATAAACAGACCTCTGCAAGAACATGACAGTGGCTTTGCATACCCATGAACGTTCCCCTGGGCTGTTCATTCCTAAACCTATGAAGTTGTACATATAAATGTGTTGCAAATCAACAGAAACATGCAAGTGATTCAAGGACTCTCTCTCAAGGACTTTTGTCAGCTTTGTAAGCCACAACATTTCATATCCCATTTGGCTTCTCTAATCAAAGAGAAACATATAGTTAATTAGTTCAACTTTTCTTCAAAGGTTGGGGGAAATAACCAACCAACAACTTAATAGTAAAAGCAAACTGAGCTTAAGCAAAGATTCTACAAGAACTGTACCTAAGCTCTAGAAGATTTTACAAAAAAGGAATAAATTGTCATTAAACTGTGTTTGGTTAAACTTGCTCCTTTGTTGCCTTCTCAAGATAATATACATTTACCAAATGTCGATTCAGATGCTTACTGTATTCACCCTTTTTTTTAAATGACCGGTCACAAAATATACACACATAGTTCTCCTTTGTAGGCTTAGCCTCTGCTACTTCTTGGGATGATTTCTGACCTGTTTTTTCTTGGGCCGTCCGAGCACCATTTAATCCAGAATCATCACTGCCTTCTGATATGTTGTCACTTATATCGCTGCCATCATGACTATGGATACCTTCATCCTCTTCCACATCCTGATTTTCATTCACTATTGTGCCACTTGGTGATGATGAAGCCAAATCTGCTCCAGTATTGTGTTCAAGCTTTTCTGGTTCTTGGCGAGGTTGAGCTCCTGCTGGGTCTTCAGCCTGCAATTGTTTTGTAGAACAAACATCTTCTTGATGTGCTTTACTCATTATCTCTTTGTCACATGTTTGCAGTGACCGTATTTCTTGTACTAAATCTGGATCAGTCACACTTTCCATGTCACAGGTTTGTGTCATCTGAATATCTTGGCATAAATCTGGTAAAATGTCCTTTGCTTCTTTTTCCATGGTGGCATTTGAATCCACAGAACTGGTCCCAGGCATAACTGCCAGTCCTGTTTCGGTGTTATTCTCTGAAACGTCTTTTGCAATCTCCTCTTGCCCTGTAAATATTTCTTGGTTTTTCATTTCTGCTGGAATATTTATGTCTACCTGCTGTTCATGTAGCTCTTGGTGTATATTATTTTCAGGTGCAGATTGATTCTCTCCATCAATGAGAAGCACAGGTTCCTGCTCACTGGAAGAAGTATCAGATGTCTTCCTTTGTCTTTCATGGATAAGAAAACATTCTTTATGAACAGAAGCTTCATCTGAGATCTTTTTGCTATCAGAACTGTTATTGTTTTTAGTAGTTTTATTCTTCAAATGTTTCTTTTTTTTGTTTTTCTTAAGGCAAGAATTTGACTTTTTGGTCACCTCCAATTTGCTTTCATCCTGACTCTTGGGTGATAGTTTTTCAGTTTTCTTTTTCTTTCTCACTATTACATCAATATCTGTTGATAAATCTTTTGTCAATGAAATAGAGCTATTCTCTGCTTTTCTTTTTGTCTTCTTAGTTTTATTAGTTTTTTCAATTTTGACATTTTCTTCTTTTCTTTCACTAACTACTTTGCGGCTTCTTGTTGTGATCTGGCCTACACTTGCATTACTAGTTGGTTTCTTATCTTTTGACAAACTCTCTTTCTTCTCTTCCTTTACAATTCTCTCATTTTTCTTTTCATTCAACTCTTTCTTTGTTTGTTCCTGTTCTAGTTTACTCTCAGTGTTAATATCATTCTCGGAAGTGTTAACCTCATTCTTTTTAGTTCTTAATCTTACTTTTGAGACATCCATTGTGATATCACAGCAGTCTGGGTGCCTGGATTTGATATGATACTGCAAGTTACATTTCTTGGATGCAGCATATTCACAAACTGGGCAAAGGAACTGACGAGGGCTGACATGGAGTTCAACATGCTTCTTGAAATTGCTTCTGTCAGCTGTTTTGTAATCACAGTGGGGACAAGCCAATGGTTTGGGCCCATCATGAACCTGCCTTGCATGTCGAGTCACTTCATGCTGGTTTGATGCCACATAGCAGCATTGTTCACATTTGAATGGCTTCTCACCTAAAGCAAGGAAGAAGCAATTACTAACAATTACATTACAAATCACAAATTATGTACATCTACAGATTTATACAGTTCATCATGCCATTGAACTTCTTGCATTTAAGAATAATTTGATTTTCCACTTAACGTGTTCACAAAAAGCAACAAAATACAAGAAAGAAAACAACCATGCAAGAAATGATTAGACATTCCATCTACGTAATATACATACCAGATCACTCTACAGTATTATTAGCATTTGGAATCCAAACCAAACTGGTCCATTGAAAGCAGTGTAGAAAAATGGAAATTATAGATGAATAATTATCTTACACAATTATTGTACATAACCCAAAAGAAAATATACTCTCATGAAGGAATAACAGACCCCCAAACCACCCCTGGCACATAATATTGTAATATTTAGACTGTAAATCCAACCATTTGGAAATCAGTGTATCTTTCTTTAATATTCTGAGCAAAAATGATGAATAAACTGCTGCAGTTTAACTTTCATATTGCTTCAAAATGTTTGCAAAATTATGTAGCTGAGTAAATTGAATAGTCTAAATAGTTTGTGGGTTTGTCTGTGTTTTGTATTTATGCAAATTCAGTTTCCTTTAAGCATGCTTATATCACTCTTCTGGTGCTATTCTCCCAAATAGACAATAACATTCACATTCGAACAAACCAAATTGAAGGAACAATACGGAACGTTTACAATAAACTGCTACAAGTAGAACTCCATATAGATAGTCTTCAACCTACGACCACAACCGGACTGGAAATGAAGTGGTCATAAAATGAAATGTGACATGCCATCATTAAACAAGAATTGCTGGTTGTTTAGAGGGAGCCTCAGATAAATGGGGGGGGGGGGCTCCAGGGATTAGAGGAGGCCCTGGGAGACCCAAGACACACCATATGCAACTTTGGAAGGGTGTTTAGTGCAGTGCGAGTACAAGGAAGCCTGGGAAAGAAGTCACAGCCACCCCTGGAAGCCTCAGTCATCCCAGCCTGGCCCAGCAGTGTGGTGTAAAGGCTCTACATCCTGGGAAGTGCCAAATGCCCAGGAAGTGTCCACAGTGGAGTGCAAAACAGGCAGTATTCAGGATGCACCCAGGAAATATCCAATGCCCAGGAAGCTCCAACAGGGCACAGTAAAGCAGCTGTTGTCCCCCCACCCCCAAGAAGACCTTTGCTGCCCTGTATTCCACCAAGCCAACTGATCTTCACTGTCTTCTTTGTCCTGTTGCTGACAAGGCATGTCCAGCCTGGCCATTTGCTGCTGGCCTTTGTAGGCCTTCTTCCAAGGCCACTTGCACTATTCTCCAAACAGCATGCAGCATTACCGGCTCATGAATGGCATTCTTGCAAGCCTTTGGAAGGGTTCAAAACCTCAAAAGGCTACACATGATTTGGGGAAGGCCACACACCATATGGTCTCTAGAAGGCCCAGTGCAGTCAGCAGCTGCCTCACAAAGGCCAGCCCGGGCATGCTTAGTCAACAGCAGAAGCAAGAAAATGGCAAAGGTTAGCTGGGCAGCAAGAGCCACAGAATGTAGGGGGCTAAAAGAATATAGATGGGGGAAGTTGAAGCACTTCTACAGTCATAAATATGGGCAGGCTGCCAAGTTCCCATATTTTCATCACATGGCTGTAGAAGTGCTACAATGGCCCTAACCTTGGGCATAGATTTCAGCTACCAATACTGCTTAGCTGAGTGACACAGACAACCCAAAAGAAAACACATACAAGTACAAACACAACATCTATGTTCAAAAAACATCATATAGATTAGGCAATAAGAGTTTTAAAATATTCCCCACAGGATTCAAATTGGTTTCCTTCCTGATCCCTAAAACTAGTACTTGACTAAGCAAGCTCTACTCAGGGCTTCACTGATCCAGACTTATGAACATTCTTTGCATTTAATCTTGAGCTTCAGAAGATATGCATGAAGCAGGATTGCAATATTACCTAGTGAGTTGTGGGATATTATGGATTATGGTTAGGATTGCAATATTACCTAGTGAGTTACCTACTGAGCTTAAGGAAATTGATAGTGAGAGATAGCAGAGATCACCAACCCTCTTCTACAATGCCAAAATGGAGAAAGGGGCTTAAAGCCACATTGCACTGTTACTACACATATCAATGTTAGCATGTTATATATACCATTCACTCAATTCTGGAACAGCACAGCTAAGAGACGATGATTACAGCATCTCTATATCCCTATAATGGATTGCATTCCTACTCTAAAAAGCAAATTTCAGCTGCTAAAGAGCCAGTAACACCAAAAACAAAAGCTATGTGGGTCAGCAAAGAATCTAAGGGCCAGGCTACAGAAGCTGCTGTTGCTGCATCAGCAACTGTTACTTTTATACTGTGTCTATAATAGGTTTTTTTTTCCTCAGAAGAGCTTTTCAATAAGGCATTATTTTACAGTGTAATCAATTCATATATAATAATATGATATATAACACTGCAATGTGTAATTTTAGAACAGGTCAGCAACATGGTATACCATCAAATGTCAGACCTTCCTACAATCCACATGATAACCACGACTTCCCAAAATCTGAATTGAATTAAAACAGAATTATTTTCAGAAATCACTAAAAATTCACAAGCTTTGTCAAGCCTTTAAGACTAAGTTAATTTTGGAAGGACCAGAGACCTGACAAGTTGCTAACCCTTACTTTAACCAATTAAAATAATCCAAGATAAGCATTTTCAACAAGTACATTTTTAAAAATAAAAACAGCATAACATTTCCCAAAAAACAGTTTGAAAATACAGGAAAGCATCTTCAAGAAGAGGAAGACTCAGAAAGAGATACAGGCACAAAATATGTCTCTCATCCTCTCATTTTAGAAAGCACTTTATATGTTCTGATGCATAAAATATATAAAACTGAATAGATCCCAAAATAGTGAATATAATTTTCTATAGGATTTGAGAAAATAAGAATAATGCAGACTGAATTTTACATCTAACCAACAATTAACATTATCTCCCCAAGAAGGCTTAAAGTCTGAACATATGTAATACTTTACAGAAATTAGCACCAAAAAGTAACATGTCTGCTTTGTTTTTACTTTTTTCTTGGCTCATGTAGTCCTGCATTGCTAACTTTCAGCACTTAACAGTTTAATATGGAAAACTCTGTGAAATGCTGCCTACAACCTTGCATGTAACTAAAATACCATCTTAACTCTTTTGAACTACCTTTTTACCAACCTGAATGAGTGCGCATATGTCTCGTTAAATGAGTCTTCTGAGAACTTGAATAAGGACACATAGAACATCGATAGGGACGCTCGCCTGTGAAAACAGAGCATTAAATCAAGTATAAAATCGGTTGTCATAGAAAATTAAACTACTGTACTTGGTCATAATTATTTTCCCAGAATCCAACATAGCTGGCAAATAATGCAAACATAAATGATAATATCATAAGCTGCCATATTTCACCTAAAAAGTAATTCTCTTGCTTTGTAAACGTAGCTGTTACCCAGGAATACAAAATAAGTATTTTTGCAATAGGAAAACTCAGCTAAGCATGCATGCTTGAGCGCTGTTAGAAAATGCTCTCCCCCAGAAGCTTCCAACTGCCCTTCCTCCCACCTACACATTATAGTTTTCACAGCCATCATATGACTAACTAGCAATCATCACCCCTCCTTTCCCAACTTTAAAATGACAGAGACAGTGAAAATCACTGCACAATTGGTAGATTGCCCTATCCTGCTGCTTTAAAACTGGGGGAAACAGGGATTGTTTTCAGGACTTTGTATACTGAACGCATCCTATTTACCTCAAAGTATAAAGCAATCATATTTTTTCTTCAATGAACAAATACAATCATAAAACCAGTGAAGAATGAAAAGTAAAGCTTTTAAATTGAGTTAAAGATGATAGGTTATAGCTCAGTTACAATTAAAGGTAAAATCAAGCTAAATTCATAAATCTAATTTATATCATTATGTATATATGTGTACATATGTTTGTGTATACATACACACATGCAGAGGGAGAGAGGGAGACAGATTATATCAAAGATAGGAGGTGAAGAATATGCTTGGGACTAAATGTGACTAGTTTTGATATGAAATAAAAGAATAAGCAAATTGAGGGAAGATATCTAGAAAGCATTTTAAACTTGCATTTTTATTTTAAATGTTTAAATAATTTAAGTTATCAATAATTTAAATCACACATTATCTTCAAAGTTCATTTATGAAGAAGATTGCAATTTCATTTTTTCCCTACTTCTTCTAATATGTAGTCTACCTACTGGTTTACTCTGTAGCATTTAATAAAATAGTCCTACAAGATGTCTAACAGATACTGGTAGTCCTTGACTTATGACCACAACTGAGCCCAAGATAAGCCCCGTTGCTAACTGAGAAATTGGTTAAGTAAGTTTTGCCCCATTTTACGACTTTTCTTGCCACACTTGTTGAGCAATAGCAATAGCAATAGCAGTAGACTTATATACCGCTTCATAGGCCTTTCAGGCCTCTCTAAGCGGTTTACAGAGAGTCAGCATATTGCCCCCAACAATCTGGGTCCTCATTTTACCCACCTCGGAAGGATGGAAGGCTGAGTCAACCCTGAGCCGGTGAGATTTGAACCGCTGACCTGCTGATCTAGCAGTAGCCTGCAGTGCTGCTTTTAACCACTGCGCCACCTTGGCTCATGACGTGAGTGAATCACCACAGTTGTTAATAACACAGTTGTTAAAGGAATCTAGCTTCCCCTTTGACTCTGGTTGTCAGAAGGTCCCAAAAGGATCACATCACTCAAGGACACTGCAACTGTCAACTTACAATTAATTAAGGCATCTCTCAGAACCTTGACAGCAACCCTCATAAATTAAGAGCCAGATACCAAGCACCTTAATTTTGATCACCTGACCATGGGGATGCTGTAACATGTGTGAAAAAGTGTGGAAAATGGTCATAAATCACTTTTTTCATTGCTGTTGTAACTTCAAATAGTCACTAAATGAACTGTTGTAAGTCAAGGACTACCTGTATTTAAAATTTTATTCTGAAATTGCATCGTAACACTAATCATACAGCTTGCTCTAAAACCAACATTTTTTTCTTGGAATTTCCAAATGTGAACCAAGACAACTATTTCTTTAAAACTAGCACACAACATACAAAATCACTATGAAATTCTCCCAAAAACAAAGCACTTTCCTTATCTGTCTATTTCAAGCATACTTTGCCTTATAATCTCATCTGAGTTTATACTTATAATAAGAGTTTTCATAGCAACAATATTATTCAATATTTCCTTTAAATAAGATTCAAAATTAGCTATTGTTTACTAAGTTAGCCTAGTAAACAAAATTCAAAATTTATAGAGAAAAAATCCCTACTTCTTACTTTTCTGGTACCAAGTGATTTCTGAATGTATTTTTAAAATCACAACTACTAGCTATAGGATTTCTCCAATTTATAAATTTGTTTGCTACCTTTTAAGATTTTGAACGTGACTAATGGCAACTTGTTGATTATATTTACACATTTTTCATGCCTGATTCATACATACATACATACATACAAGTTGTTGGGTAACAATTACAGGTAGTCCTTGACTTACGACCACAATTGAGCCCAAATTTATGTTAAGCAAGACAGTTGTTAAATGAATTTTGCCGCATTTTATTAATTTTCTTGCCACAGATGTTAAGTGAATCGCTGCAGTTGTTAAATTAATTGTATAACTGTTAAATGAATTTGGCTTCTCCATTAACTTTGCTTGTCATAAAGTCACAAAAGGTGATCCCATGTCACTTTCGTCATAAATACAAGTCAGTGGCCAAATGTCTGAATTTTGATCACATGGCCCTGGGAATGCTGCAAATAATCATAAGTGTGAAAAATTGTCATGAGTCACTTTTTCAGGGCCATTGTAACGTTGAACAGTCACTAAATAAACTGTTGTAAGTTGAGGACTACCTGTATTGTATCACAGTTGTAAAACCACAATTATCTATTTATTTATTTGCAATAGGAAAAAAGAGCCAGATCAAAAAAAGACAATAGATGGTCTCAATAGCTTTTTGAATGTTGTCTGTTATGTAATGTTGGGTTATTCACTTCATATTATCCTCATAAGATCTCTATATCTTGGGATAGGGTTATTAACACACCTACACGGATGAACTAGTATGAAAACTGCCCAAAATAATACTTATCACCATATCTTGTGGCAGCAAATTGCACTATTTCAATATGTGCCATTTAGAAATGTTTTCTTTCACTTGTTGTGAATTCTCCATTACTCAAATTCATTGGTGATCTTGAATTCCCAATTGAGAGAAAGGAAACTGACTAAATTTTAAGTTTTGAAAGTTAACATTTTAAATTTTATAATCATCTTAATATATATAAATAAAAGCCCCTCAAAATATGCAAGGTCAACAAATGCTGTTTTTTAACTAAATGCCAAATGTTTTTCCCTTTTGAAATATTTTAAATGTTGGTATCTAAGCTATTAGTATTAGTGGAATAAAGAATGACTATTTCAAAGCAATTTATCTTAAACCTAAATCTAAACCAATTATAATTTGCTGGATAGACTCAAAGCTTAATTCAGTATATCCATCATTCTTTTTCCATCTTAATACTTCTGGAAGTTTATAATATTGGCATCCATGGAAGTAGGCCAAAATATCAAGATGACAGTAGCAGCAATGCAACCAAAGCACCATCTATTTGTACAAGGATGTGAAAAGACATATACAAAAGGGAGCAAGGTTTCAATCACACTGCTATGACTGCCACTTTGATTTTTTCAGAACATCCCATTTAGTTAACAGCTATTGCAAATGTTTTGCTTAAGTTGATTCAATCCTAAATATCCTCTAATTTAGAAACCATAATAACATTTTACATTAATATTGTGCTGCAATGTAGCGTATGAACAATAAACATTATATAAATTGACTGATCTGGAATAGTTATGCTGCAGTAAATTGAAAGGCTGTTCCAGTCCTGAAATGTACTATAGAGCTTTTCAGTAGGAACACAGTATGCCTGGTAGGCGCAGAATTTTATTTTCCCTACATTAAGTATTGAAATAGCTTCCATTCACAATGGGAGATATCTCTTTTTTACATCGACCACCTTCAAATTTGGTCCAAAGGGTTCTATCTATAAAGCAGATCTGGAATGCTGTTAGATTGATGGAATGAATATTGCAAATATAATCTATTCAATTGCTTTATTATTTTTTATTCATTAACCACAGCATATCAGCAAGAATCAGCAGGTGATATTCATAACTGACCACACATTTCAAATCATGAAATGTTAAACCTTTACATTAAAATTTATCTGATAATGCACAAGCATAAATATAAGCAAATCTGGCACAAGCTCATTACAATTCATTAACAGACTTCAAAAAGTAAGGTGCAACACATACCTGTATGAGTTCGAATATGCTGCACATAATTATTCTTCCGATCTGAAAAGTAGGAGCACTGTGAGCATGTATATACTTTTCGTGGAAAATGGTTTCTTAGGTGCTTTTTCCAATGATATTCACTGACTGTTGTATATGTACAGATAGTGCATTTGTAGACTCTTTCATTTTCTCCTGCTTTGTTGTGGTGCTTCAAGTGAGCCAGATAATGATCATATCGGTTAGTATTATAGCCACAGCGATCACATCTTATAGGCCCCTTAGAAAAATCAACCTCCTCTGTAGTACTAGAGTCAGTTTCTTTAACCTGGCCATGCTTCTCAGCTTTTTCTTCTACAATGAATCTCTTGGCACTGTGTACCCGAATATGATGGACAAACTCTTTCTCAGACTCCGCCTCATACTGGCAAGGCTTGCAACGAAATGGTTTGTTCTTCAAACCCTTACATTTGTCATCTATGCTCTCCTGAGCATCTGGTGCTTCCAACGAAAAGACTTTTTCTTGATTACAAGAGTGAGGAACAGTAGACTCTGATAGTCTAGTTGTTTCTGCGTCGTGAACCTCAGGAGTAACAATGTCAATATCCATATCTTCTATGCCTTCAGAGTCATTCTCTGTTCTTTGTGAATCGTCCATTCCTTCTCCATCACTGTCTGAAAAATTGGTGTTACCCACCGTTGTCAGTTCAGCCATTTGCCTCTCTTCACCAACCATATAATCACAACAGTTGCCATTAACTTCTCCTGTCAGAGCCACATTTGCCAGCATAATAAGTTGAGGTGCTGCCAGTTCAGCTTTGGAAAGTTCCGAAAAGTCATACATGTCATTTGACAGTGCCATGCTAATGTTAGTATTGCTAGAAAATAGGCTGCTGCCACCAGATTGCCCCAACACTTGCATTGCCATAACAACAATTCTGTTAAAGAAAAGAAATCAGAGTAAATTTCATTTTTATGGAGAAATTAAATTCTACAAAGCAAAAAAATAATTCCAGCAATATAGTAAGGACAATTTAATTAAGATTGCAATATTATTGGCAATATATCTAACTACATTTATTTTAAAATCAAGCTAATTAATCATACAGTATTGAAATCATCTTTTTTCAGAAAATTAATTAAATAGGATCACATAAAGTTGGTCACACCTTTTATTTTGTAAATTAGAGTAATACGTTAACTCCTTAAAGCAAACCTAATTTGCAGCACCAAATAAACTGTTTTAATCACAATTGGTTGAACAAGTCAGAAGCAAGATCCATTTAAACTAGCAAAGTAAATATATTGTTTGGCTAATCTTGTGACAAGTTTTCAGTTATTATTTCCTTACATCTTGCAATTTGGCTAAAACTTATTACAAAACAATTCATAAAGACTCTGGAACTAATAAAAACCACGTGTTCCACTTCCAATATAATACTAAACCAAGTCACAATTGGTAAATTAGCAAACCATACTTTTGAGACAAAATTTGGAAGTAAACCACAGTATGCCCACTGGCCTCCTTTGCACATAACAAAAAAAACACAATATGGCTGTCAATGACATCTAAATCAAAGTAAAGCTATTTCCATTAAATACAGTAAAAATCTAGAACACCTGAGTTAAATTCATGTATGTTCCTGCAGAGATATATTTACATTTCAAAGATATAAGAATATTTCAATTACACAAAACATCTACAGGGAGAGAATGAATAAATAATCCAAAAGCATGATTAATAAAGGTCATAGAGAAGAGCCAATTAAAGTGGGTGTTCAAGAAAACGTCCATTTGTTAACTGTGATTCTTCACTTATCTTGAATCATGCTTGTTCATGTTAACTTCTATCAGGCAAAGTTAACTGCTCTGTATTTTACCGACAGTAGTTAATAACCTAATACAATTATCAGTTCACATGGACAAATTTGAGAACGTCTGTATTAAGGTATAAAAATGTATTTATTATGCACTATATATTGTGGCTGAAATTAGATTTAAAGCAATATAATTTGAAATAAGGACCTTTGCAACTTTTTAAAACACTGACTGGGTTCACGTTAAACCAGAATTTTTAACTATAGTTGTTGCACAAACCATAATGGCCTTGTCTACATATCATGCTAGGCTAGGCTAAGCTAAAACAAAAACAAAACCTCATAGCCACTTACTATGTTTGCACAGCATTTTATGGAATTAATCTAATTTTCTGCGGTTGGACAACTCACTGAACCATTAACAAACAACTCAGGCAGAGTTCGCACAAAATTCTAGGTTAAAATGTGTCACATTAGTTTGTTGTGCATTATGTTACATGAACACAGCCATTATGAAATGACTGAACATTTATGTTTCGAGACTGCATTAGTATACTCTTACTACAGTATGTAAGAATCCTTGTCAATAAGAATATTGAATAATCATATTTGATCAATTTATTTTCAAAAATTTAAACTAGTATGTACTTGGTTAGATTCTAATTAAATACATTACTCCACTCCTAAACCTGCTGGGTGGGCTATTCAGTCTTGAAATTAAACTAACAGCATGGGGTAATTTTAATTTTATGCTTGCTTGCTCTGGTCTGAATATAAAAAGATCAGTAATTCTCAGATCTATATCTGAAATTGCTTCTTAGCAGAGGAAGCAAACTATATTGCAATTTGAAAGTTTTCAAAAGCATGAAAGAATATTTTAATTGGAGCATCAACCTTTAGGGCCTTCAGTCCGATTCTATATAGAACTGATTTTGAAGTCCGACCAAGTGTGTTTCCCCGCACCTTCCCGGTAAATATATAAACGAATCACAAGGTTAGGACCACAGATAAACGTCCAAAAGTTTGCACTTTAAAAAGCCCCTCACTAAATGAATGTATATTGCCAGCCCAGCCAACCATCGGCAGCAGCGGCGGCTGTTGCATTCCAGAAATAGGCATTCGGCCATTTTCTCAAATACCAAGTAGGAGCACAAAGCACAGTTCTCTTTGCAAAACTCTTGCCTGCACCAGATTCAAACTCAGCCAACTCAAGGCCTCTAGGGCTCGCGATAGATGCATCATCTACCACTTTTCCTCTCCTCCTTTTTTTGCTTTAAACCCTCCTCCCAAAGTTCCAGCTCCTCCATAGCTTTCTAGTGGGCTCCTAGAAAAGTCACCGAAGACGAAGAAGATTTGCCCAAGTTTCTCTCCCTCGCCCTTCCCTAAGGCGGCAGCGAAAGCGGGTAGGGACTTTTTCCCCTTTCCTCCCCCGCGCCCCCAAGCAGCTCCCGACCTAAGAAAATGGGGGAATCGGCGACAGGAGTTCCTGCCTTGTTGCTTCTCCACCCCACAAAAAAAATCCCCAGAAGAACCATCTACTCCACCCCACCATCGCATACGAGGTGGAGGGCGTGGGTCGAGGAGATCAGGGAGGCACCCCCGCTCCGGAAGGCGAGAAAGGAGTGGAGCATGGAGCCGCCTTGGTGGGAAAGCGTGGCGGGGGAGAAGACGATCGAGGCCCACTCACACCTCCCAGGGGCCGAGGCGGCGGCGACAGTGCCAAAACCCCTCTCGGCTTCTCCATCCGTGCAGGACGCAGAGCCCAAGGTCACCCCCGCCCCAACCTCAACCTACCGCTCCCGGAGAAGGGGCCCGAAAGCGGGGACGGCGAGAAATCGCTGTCCAGCTCCAAGCAAGGGAGGCTGCTGTTGCTGCGGCCTCCTCGGCAACTCTCAACACGGGAGACGACAGCGGAGGCGGCTCCTCCCCGCCAAACTTCCTTCCCTTCTTCCTGCAGCAAGGAAGTAACGGCCCGAGATGAGAGACGGGGGAGCCGGGGTGGCAAGCCTCCCCGGCAAGAGGGAGACCTTTCCTCTGGGGCTCCTCCAGGGGCTTCCTTCCTGAGAGGCCCCGTAGCTCGCCTGTCTTCCCCGCCTGCTAGGCTCGGCTTTCCCCACCCGCTCACTCCACCCCCTCCGCCGCCGTCCCATGCGCAGCAGCGGCAGCAGCGCTAACAGCCTCCTCCAGATCAGCCCTGGACAGCGCCACAAGCTCGCTCCCGCGTCCCGCCAGCGCAACAGCCCCCCCTCCCCCTCCTCCGTCTTCTCAGACCCGCCCGGGGGGGTTCCTCACCTCCCCCTTCTTCGCGTTTGCCTGGGAAGCCCCTCAGGCGGCCGGAGGGAGTCAAGGGCCGGCGGGGAGCCTCATCCGCTGAGCAGTGGGGAGGGCGACGGCGAAGGCAGGAGAACGGCGCCGCGCATTCCAGCACTCACCACGCGCATGCAACGGCAGCCGCCGCGAGGAGAGCGGGCCCCGCCCATCCTAACCCGATCCAATTACTGCCCTGCCCTGACCCGCCCCTCCCCCTCACGCCAGGTCAGGGCTTTGGCCTGCGCGGTTCGTGATCCTCGAAACCTGACTTTGGGCTCACAGGCAGACATGTTTAGTGGTCCTTTCTTGTCTGTTTTTTTTTGTTTGTTTGTTTTTTGTTTTGCTGTCCTGGTTGGCAACAGAAGAGGAGATCCTAAAGAGAGAGAGAAGTGTGTATGTGTGTGTATAGAAGTAGCTTGATAGAAAGCAAATATATGCCATCTTAAATTAGGTAAACTAGCTGTTGCCTTGCTCCTGTAGACTTCTATGAATTATCTTTAAAAAGATGGTGCATAACACAAATTGTGTGACTACTTTGCTGAACCTCAATTGATGTATGTTTACTTTGGGGGGAAATCCGATGTTTGGGAGATGCAGGTCTACATATTAAATATGCTGGTTGTGTTCACATAATGTACTTAATTAACTTTCTGGAATTGAGACACATTGAAGCCATAAAATAACAACATGGGGCAATTTGTCCAACAAGATAAAAATTACCACCGGTAGTTGCCTAAACCATTGACTATACAACACATTAACCCATGGTTTCAATTATCATGGTTCAAAGAATCACCTTAATGGGTATGGTTCCCACTTCACAGTAGCTGTGTATAAGCTAGTCAACTGTGTTTTACTGTTGTGCATAGTGTACAAACACAGAAATCAAAATGTGAAAATCACATGAATTCTACAAATTCAGCCACTGAGCTGCAGCCTTACAAACCATATTAACCAACTGTTGTGCAAAACCTTCTGGTATTTCTGAGTCTTAGTGATAAAGGTAAAATGCAAATGATAGTGCTAGTGAAGTGTTGTTTGCTTTACTGGTGCTAAACCTTAATATTTTATAGATCTAGCCCATCTTCCCAAATTCAGAATCTCTCTTTCCACTCCCTTTTCTGCCAGAAGGAGCATACAGGAAATCAATTCTGTTGAGTAAGACAAAACTTGCTTATAAAAGCAAACAAGTTGCCTTCTTATCAAATGCTTATTCCCTGAGGCAATTCCTGCCAGCACAGTGGGGAATGCTGATAAATATATAATATTACTTAGACACAGCAGTTAAAGTGCCTTAAGAACAGGCATGATTCATAGATTTTTTTGTGAGAGAGAGAGAAAGGGGGGGGGGTTTGCTGGGTGAAAAGAACAACAGATTGCTGATTGAATTACAGAAGTTGAGACATAGCTGAGTTTGGACTCTCAACTATGGTAATAGCAATTTGGAATTGTTATTTGTCTTGCTAGCCATCTAATAGTGAAGCAAAGAACTTTACCTGTCTATTAAGGTTAGACTTTAAATCAGGTCTCCTACTGTGCTGAACCTTTATTTTTGAAAATAATTCAAAAATATTATAAAAATGCCAAGCCCTCCATGGCTTTCTTCCAAAGAAAACAACTCAAATAATATATAATTTGAAATGTTTCACAGTTTGGAAAATTGGGCTGCAGATAACAATGTACTATAGTTTATAAATTCCCAAGTTAATATCCTAAGGGTAAATTGATTTACCCTTAATCAATAATTGTACACAATCGGATATTGGGCTGGTCATTAACCCTTAGTATATTCTACCTCACTAGGCTTATTGTGAAAATAAACTAAGGGGGGTGTCATATGCTGCCATGAGGGTTGCTTGTTTCATTGTTTGTTTTAAGAATGCATAAGGATTACAGCTCTTGGAATTAATACAGCCATTGAGTTCAGTACAACTCTTTTTCTAATGTAGAGGGTAGTGAGGAGCACTTGGGCTGGGATCAGATAATCCCTTTGTTCCATTCTATTTTCCATCCTAGTCCAGATTTTCTTCCCAATGTCATTTACTGAAGAAAAAAGTATATAATGCAGATTTAATCACATAATTATCTTCTCATTTATTTGGGTTCCATTGAATAAAATGAGAAATACAGTACTTCAATCATAGCTATGAAAAATACGTATACATATACAATTTTAGTTCAGATGTCATTGCTTTGGTGGGAAAGGGAAGTGGGAGAAAGCCATTGTTTTTCCATCTCCTCAATCTGCAATGTGGTAATTAGATTTCTCACTGGGTCTCTGGCAGAGCACCTAGACATGCCAATGTGCCCAAGGATACTACCTTTTATGTGTGACATGCTGCTTGATTCTCCCTTTTACTTTTAAGGTGTAAAAAGTTTTAATTAAAAAAAAGGAAACTGACAGGCTGCATGAAACTGGCACAGGGCCAATCTCCAGCATTGCCTTTATTTCCAGTAATGATTCTGGAGAAGCTATTAATAGGACCATAACTTTTTTAGAGAATAATAATTTGCAAAGTCTGTTGATCTGTTTAAAAAACAACAAAGATATTGTGTAGAAAAGTGGGACAAAAGGAGTGGTAGTGGCATTCTGGTAAAGTGATACTATTTTGAAACTTTTATAAATTATAAAACTATTTTTGGTTTTATGACATTCATGTCATATTCAAAATTTCAAATATCCTTACTAACCCCCCAAAATGTAAGACTTCTGGATTATTATATAGAATTTCTATAATACTATATGAGCTAAAAAAAATTTTTACAGCTATATAGATACTTTAGGAGCTTAAACATTTTGACCTTTGCTGACTAAACCTTTTTAGCTATCATTTATTGTTTTCATAACCTTTAGAGGAACAAGAAAAGTGGAAATGTGAAAGAAAAAAAAGAAAGATGAGTCAGAATCTAGCAAAGCAGAAAGACACATACTCAAGAGAAGCTGTAAAGTTGAGGGAAATCTGGAAGCTGATTTTTGCTGTGTAGGTTGTGAGAGTTTGTGATGTGGACTGTAGTTGACATTTTTAGACAGTTCTTTCCTAAGAAGTGAAGATTGTCACCATGGACATTTGGAAGCATCAATTGCTTTATTTGAAGGTTTGTTTTCTCTGGTTTTCAAAGCAGGACCATTGCCCTGTGTTTCATAGTGGTGGTGTTGCTCTCTAATATTTTTGTCCAGTGAAAGAGAAATAAAGATGCTAATCATGAAGATTAGAGCCTTTGGAACAGCATCCTTCACCCCAGATCTATTGGCTTTCTATAAGGCCTTAAAAAACACCTCCCTCTCCCTCCCTCCCCGCCCCTCCAAGTGTATTTGTGTGTGTGTGTGTGTGTGTGTGTGTGTGTGTGTGTGTGTGTTGTCCCTTGAGCATTGGTCCACACTGTTGGATGAGCCAGTCCCCTAATTGTTTTGAAATTATATGTTTTTGGCTTAGCTGCATTGTATTGTTGTATGTATTGTTGTGCTATATTGTTTATATTTTTTTGTTTGTTTTTATGCTATTACTCTTTGTCAGCCATCCAGAGTTCCTACTTGCAAATTGGATAGCCATATAAATCATTTATGGATGGAGAGAGAAGGGGAAAATTAAATGCTGCAATATAAAAAGTTTTTTATTCATTACATCAATTTATATAATTGCCCATCTTGCAGTTACAACTCTTGTCAATGAACATAGGATTGTGATCAACAAGACAACAGAAGCAAATTAGAAATAATAATCATAATAGCACAAAATAAGTTTTAAAAATTCATCCAGGTATAGGAATCTGGAAAGAAAAGAAAGCAAGTTAGAGAAGAAAATAGCCCTTTTCAAAGGCTGGGAGGAGAGAAGGATTGGAGAAATCACTTATAAATGAAATATTATTGGAAAATAGTAGAAATAGAAATTTGCCTCGAAGTCCACATGAAGGTAGCACAATAACAAGCATGGTTTTTGTATCTAAGACACTAAAAAATTTGTTTCCCCTGAAATATAGGCCAAGTTGTAAATAATAGCAGCAAATGTACCTCTGTAAATATTTCTGAGTATTTTAAGAAGCGCAGCACTCCTGGCTTGCCTTCCTTCTGCCTATCCTTTGAGCTTATTTCTTGCCAGTTGGCTTTTAGTTTTGCATTTACTGAAGACAATACAATCTGAAAGTTGTTGATTCCACACATTCCACAAGGAAGATTTTGTTGTAAGAAAGAATTGGGGAAAGAAAACTGTCCCTAGGGTAGTTTCCACTGAACATAAAGTGGTCAGACTACCATTTCTAGCAATTATATTCCACTTCCAGGCTCTTATTCTTTTGCAGGCTCTTGCTTGTGGGTCATTCTTATATCTTTTCTGATATAATGGAAGGTATTCTAGCAGTGAAATGGAAAGGGTAGGCTGGTTGTTTTTAAAGGAGAGCCCAGATTTGTTATTACCATGATAGGATAACAGAGGGCGTATTATAAATATTAATTTCACTGGTATATTATAACTAAAAAATCAGTATAGTTCTATCAGATGAGAAATATTTACCTTTTTACAAATCCCTGACACGTGTCATATATTTTATAATTTGGTGTGGAGATGATGTGCTTTTCTAATCATTTCTAACAATGTTTTTAGTTCATGTAAATGTGACAGAGTACTGCATGCTAACTGGGATTATGCTAAATGTGACTTGTGCCCTGAGACAATGGTTACCTCTTTGAATTTGAATTCCACTCCTGGGTATTTTAAATACAGCTCCTAGGGATGGGGGAAGTGAGGTGATTTGTTCTGCTTGGCTGTAAGGGAACAATATTACTGGATACTTCCAAAAGCATGGGCATTAAGGCAGTAGATTTTCAGATCTCAGATTGCTGTAAATTAATGGAAGATAGCTTTACATTTAGTTTCACAGTTACTTCTTTTTACAATATTTTTTGCATTTTAAAAAAATATCATTTTGTGTTTGCTTTAGATATAACGGTCTGTGGTGGTTCTATTTGCTGGTTTGTTTTGCAGTTCTTTTGAAACTTTTTGACTATAGCATGCGCAATGGAAACCAGTCTAACCTGAGTTTCAACTTTTGCACACAATTGACAAAGCAATTCTTTGCACTGTCTGTGTTAAATGTCTTTTACCATATATTCTTTGCCTATCAGCATTTTAAGTAACTTCAGTTATGTAATGAAGTAGAAGCTTATTTTAAATAAATTAATATTTCATAGTTGTGCTCCAGCACACAAAATACATATATAAACCAGGTTGTAGGAATTTAAGAACTTCCATTTTATTGGCCTAGTTTTTCATTCCACTAGTCTGATGGAATGCTATAAGCAAGATAAGCGTGGATTGATCATTTTTGACTCCCAGTGACCTAGTGATTTTCTCTATCATGATTTCTCTTCTGAACTGATCTTTCAGGTCTCCAAAAGTTGCACTCATAGTTGCCATAGTAACTGAGTCTAACTGCTGATTATCCTCTTCTCTTTCTTTCCTTCTTTCCTAACAACCATTAGTTAGCAGCAGTTTCCTCTATTGTTTGACAGCCATCTAGTAGACGTAGAGCAGTCAATTTTTGCAGCTCAAATATAATCACCCTAGATAATCAACATTAGCTTCACTCCCCCATCGGATTGAGAATAAGGTTCTTTTAACTTCATTGTTAATCCCAAATGTAATATTTTGCATTTTCTCCAAATATTAATGGGTAATATTTTTAAGGAATACCATAGTCTTGACTGATGGATGGTTAATTGATTGATTACAGAATACTATATCTTTTTTCATGTTTTTCAAGGAAAATAGGAAAAAACCTAATAAGTAATTATACTGAATTTAAAAGATGAATGTAACAAAAAGCGTAAGCCTTTCTTGATAGTAACAAAATACAGACTGGTCCCTAGGAAAAACTGATTATTTTTAAAAAATCAAATATAGATTTGGACCTGACAAGAAAGCATCATAGATTATTTTAATAGACAGATTCGTCTGAAAGATGGTGTATCATCAGATATCCTGAACTAAGGATGCTAAACTTGTTCTTAATTTGCAAACTGATTCCCTGTCCATTAACTGAATACTGACAAAAGTAGAATGGGACACCACTTCCTTCTTGAACATTTTGACCTTAGACTGAAGCAAGACTAGGAGGAAGTGAAAATAATCCATAGTGATTTACATTTTTCACAATAGGGTTTTCACATTATAATCATTAAAACTGAACAGAGATTCTTTTGGTAACTTGAAGACATAAAGTACTGAATGTAATAGTTAATATTAGACTTGGGCCAGAGAAATTCTGATTCAAATTCTCACCGAAGCTCATTAAGTGACCTTGCACTAATCTGTTTCTCCTCTTGGTTAGGTTTTTACTTCAGCATTTTTAATAAGGGTAATACAATGACCAAGATATTTTTAATTCTAGCTAGTTACTATATAGTAGTCAACCATTCATTAGGGTGTTCATTAGCATAGTATAAGTGCTGTGATTGAGGGACTGCATTTTTTATAAAAATATAATTTATTGTATATATGGTCTATATAAGTACATACCTAAAACGAGCTTTTGGTGACAGATGTTACCAAAAAAGAAAAAAAATCAATTCAGCACATCTCTTATTTCCTAATGGTATGACAGTTAGTTCTCAGAGCTAATTAAAAGTATGATTAAACAATGAATTAAGTACTAGTGGAGGGCAGACAAGGAGCCATTGATGATATAGATACTTTTGCAAATCATAGGAGTTTCTCCACAATATGCTTTTAAAGAATGTATGTAAGTCAAATTTCCAAGGTTTTATTTTCAGGATAGGATCTAGCCATCCTGTCTTCTATCAGTCAGATGAAGGGCTCTTCCACATGTCCTGCCTAATGTGAATATACTCATCCACCATTTATGGGGCATGGGAATACACAACATTGTTCTCAACCTGCTCCACTCTGCTAGGAAGTGAACCACCATGCTTCTTTTCTTGGTATTGTGTCAGTAATAGAGTTTTTCAAACCTCTATGGAGCGGTATGCTCTTCTTTCTCTGTTCCATTTCATCAAAGGCAAATGCCTGTGCTCCAATTTGCTAGTACACCCCAGTCCTCCCAGCCATTGGGCACTGCCTTCCATGTTATATCATAAGCTACTAAGAGCCGTGGTGGTGCAGTGGTTAGAATGCAGTATTGCAGGATAACTCATTGCTCACTCCAAAAATTCGATTCTGAGCAGCTCAAGGTTGACTCAAACTTCCATCCTTTTGAGGTCGGTAAAATGAGGACTCAGATTATTGGGGACAATATGCTGACTCTGTAAACTGCTTAGAGAGGACTCTAATGCACTATAAAGCGGTACATAAGTTTAAGTTCTGTTGCTAAGATGTTGAATTGACTGTCTCCTTCCATAGGAGGCCTTCCCACAAGTCTGACAGTGCTGCAGAAAAATGACAGATGGTCAGAGAGGATTGCAGGACTTTCCTTCTCTAATACACAACAGTGAAATGATGCACCTTTTTTCACTATTATTTTTAATCAGTGAAATGGTAGGAATGATAAAACCACTTTTCTTTTTTGAGTCCACTTCTCAATGGGTAGGCCACATTAGAAAACAGACTCTGCAAGGATACCAGACTGCCACTTATCCTGGTAAGGCATAATAACAAAATCTTGAAGGAATCTCACAGATTTTTTTTTGCCCTTGATTTGGTATGTTTTGAATTCCTTTCTCATTTTTTTTCCTTTTCCCAGTACTGAGTTGCCATTTCTCTTAACAGTTGATCGATTCCTTCCCCAAGATCATGTCCAAATTTCTTTATCCCACTGGTTGACCAGTCAAATCATGGGATTCTAAAATGGCCTCTCCTCTTTTCCCACCAACAGTGGCAAAATGCTGGTTTGAAACTGATAATAATTTTGTTTCTAACTGAAGTCACAGAAAGAAAGGTAAACTGATCTTGTAAGAGCTGAGGTGGCGCAGTGGTTAAATGCAGCCCTGCAGGCTACTTCAGCTGACTGCAGTTCTGCAGTTCAGCTGTTCAAATTTCACCGGCTCAGGGTTGACTCAGCCTTCCATCCTTCCGAGGTGGGTAAAATGAGGACCCGGATTGTTGTTGGGGGCAATATGCTGACTCTGTAAACCGCTTAGAGAGGGCTGAAAGCCCTATGAAGCGGTATATAAGTCTAACTGCTATTGCTATTGCTATTGCTATAGTCTTTATTAGAATTGATAAATTCTTCATTCAACATAAAGGACGTTCATGGAAAAAGTTGATAAAGGAAACAGTGTGTCATCAAAGATCGCTGCCCAAAAAGGAATGCAATTAGTATATATTTTCACAGCATGGGTAAGTGGAGTATAAAAACAGGAAAGTCCACCAATTTGAACCAATGATAACCATAGGACAGAAACTCTGGCCAGTATTATTGCCAAAGTTGAGGAGCAGACTGAAATTAGGACAGCAATTTCTTAAGCCATCTTTGTTGCCAGCCAGCTTTGGCATGGAAGATAGGCAGCCTACAGCTGTTGTGCAGATGAGGCTTATTCTTCTGTGCAATAGCATTTTTATAACTTGGCTTCAGATCAGAACAAGTATGACTCTGCAGATGTTGGCAAATGTTTCAGCTAGAGGCGGTATTACTTCTTTTCCTGCACCCTTATTTTCCACCTCTGAGGAGTGTATGAGAGCATTGCAATATAATCCCTTCTGATTATATGCATTGCATATAATCAGAAGGGATCAATAGGGTGATATTTTTAGGGTTTAAAAAAAAGATATAGATGTATGGCCTATAGGTAGTTTATGAGTGCAAGAGATATAATATGCCCATTTTATTACTTAAACTGTTTTTAAAAAGGAAAAAAAATATTTTGCTGTCATCTTTATGTGATGCAATCCTGGGAAGTCTGGAGACTTCAAAACCATGTTCTGGGCCACAGTTATTCAGTTATGACTAACAAATTCTTCTTCAGTGTATGGGTTACTCATCCAACTCTGTCTTTTCAGAGCAAGGCTATTGCTATGAGTTCAGAATAGTATTTTGAATATTGCTGAATGGATTATTTCTTCCACCAAACCTTTGTTTTAGTCCATATGCATCTTTTCATTATTTCTTTAATGCATTATTTCTTCACTTTGGGCCCAAAATTCCTCAAATAGTATGATAGTTCCAATCTGGAGGCTTATTTAAAAATAGAATATTTAAGGAAAAAGAAAGAAAAGAAAGAAGAAAGAAAGAGAAGAAAAGAAAGAGAAGAAAAAATGAAATAGACAGGAGTATTTAAAAGTGAATTCTGGAAATGAACCATTTATCTAGACTCTAAAGTTAATGACTGAAATAAAGCCTTGCTTTAGAAAGCATTGGAAGTATTGATATAGCAGGGCCTAATAAACCACTCAATAAAAATAAAAAATAACTTTTTCATTAAGTTCATAGCCCTCTTTTTCTATTTGTTAATGCTCAGAGTATAAGAAATAAACAAGATAAACTCAGCCACTTGAATAGGAAGGCAAGTACAAGGTTATAAAATATAATATAAATCCAGTGGGGATTTTGTCAGCACTGCTAGGAAGGCCAGGTCAGGAAATCACAAGTACCATGTAATAGAATTATATTGTTACAGGATGTAGTAACACATCTTGAGAGCCTGACAGAAATTCTCTCTCCCCTATTGTATGCCAAAGAAAATCAAAGTTAAGCAATCTTTATCTCTCTCCCTCCTGCTTTATAGGGCTAAGCTGGTATTTACCTAAGAATTGATCAGTGAATGCAGTGAGGTTTATGGCTGGTGAGACAGTCCTCTCCCCCGACCCCCCACTGATTAAAGCACTTTCTTTCGCCCGCCTGTGCTCATGGCAGAGCTCAGGCGGGCGAAAGAAAGTGCTTTAGTCAGTGGGGTGTCGCGGGAGAGGAGAGAATGCCTGAGCATTACATTTATTAAAGAAAAAAGAAAAAAAATTGAAGGAAAAGAGGGAGTGGGGGTGGGGGTGGGGGGCATCAGAAACGGAGAAAGAGAGGAGGAAGAGTGAGTGTGACGGTGCAGCTTTAAACAGAATGACAGAGTTGAAGTCTCTAAAAAATGCGCCCACTACTATGAGGCAGGAGAACTGTGTGCCTCAACTACCTTGGGATTTATTAGGCTTTTAACCCTCACTTAACTCTGCTCGAGCCTAAAAAGTCAGACTAGATGAGGCATGCAGTTCTCCTGCCTCATAGTAGAGGGTGCTTTTTTAGAGGCTTTTTTAAATAGGCAGTCATTCACGATGTGGTAGCAGCTAGCTAGCCTAACCTCAGCACTTGCCTTTTCCCCTTTACATTTTTTTTCCTTTTCATGATTGACAGTGGTGAGGCTGTGTCTCCCCTGCCTCCCCTGACTGCACATCACTGGAATTGCTCAATATCTCCTTCAAGGTCATCTCAAGACTCCTTTACAATGATTCCCATGATAATTAAAAGATACAGTATTTTTAAAAGAAGCAGAAATAAGGATGCACTACCCTACTGTATTGTTCCAGGACAAGAATATTCCATTTCTCCTCTGGACCATATCAATTCAGCCATTCTGGGTATTAAGGGCTGTTTGAATTTGTGGACATTAATCTTCAGAATTAGATGCAGCTTGTAATGTTCTAGACAAAACAAGTCTCCTGGTGGACCACATTTCTATTGGATATCCTCTTCTCTTTCCTTCTACCTTTCCAAGCATTAGCCTTGTTCAAAGCATTAAGTCTTTGCATTATATGTTTGTAGTAGGATTATTTAAGCCTGGTTAGTTATGCCTCAAGTGAGAACTCTGATTGTTTTGTTTGATAAGCCATTGGTTTGCTTTGCATGGGTTTTTAAATTTTATTTTAAAGATAATTAAACCAATGTGGTCCGATCTATATTTTAGACTTTAAAAAATATAATGTTAATATATAGAGAGTAATGATAAATGGGATCCCATGGCAGGAGAGACTAATAGAAAAAAAGAGGTTAAGATGGGTGGGAATTCCTAAAGGAGGAGATAAAAGCCCAAGTACAAATACTTTCAGTGAGGAAAATAGAGATTAGCAGAAAAAGTGCAGCTACATCAAACATTTAATGAATATCTGGAAACAAAAAGATGTAGAGGATGTAGAAGGGAGGCAAGTCATCAAGAAAGATTATATACAGCAGCAAGGGACTGAATAACTTCCATAAGCTCAACTATTTTGTATATAGGAGTCAGTCCTCTCCCAGGCTATGGAATGCTATTCCTAGAATGTTTTGTTTCCACACTTTCAAATTTAGTGAGGGGGGGTGGGGAATAGCAGAAATGCATTTCTTTTACCAAACTTTTAATTATGTTTGTTTGAATTGTCTTGATTTTAATTTTGAATGTTGCTTTTTTGTAAACCATTTGGGTGTTTTTGAAAAGCCAAAAGTGGATTCTGCATAACAACATAAAATTAGTAATAGTTCCACTTTATTTTGAATTTATCAGAAACAGTGTAAGAAAGATTCAGATAAACTGGAACAAGATCAGAAAAGGCAATGTGAATAATTAGGAAATTCTAACAGAACATCTAACCTTTACAAGAGAGAAGACTGATGTGAACTGTATGATAATATTCTTCAAATACTTGAAAGATATCACACAGAAGGTCAAGACCTGTTTTCCACCATTCCAGAGCATGAAATAATAATTCCAGTTATATGAAGGCAGATGCCAGTTGAGTATTAGAAAAAAATGAATACTATAATATGCAAACTTTCAGATTCTCCAAAAATCTTTCTTGTTCAATAAAATATGTAATAAACAATGTGATAAATGTAATAAAACAATGTAACAAAACAGAACTGTGGAATGGGAATGGAAGGGAGATATATGCCTCTGTAGCAATGGGAATCTCGTTATTATCTGATTTAACTATTGAAAGGCCACTCCCTACATTCCTGCATCCCTAATTTGCTGCCCAATCAAATGCCAAATCAAGAGGCCCAATCTTGAACTGCTTTGCGTGGCTGATATTTTTAAATACAACACAAATGAATGCATTATTATATTTAATATACCATCTAACTGGTTTTCTCTTTGAACTCAGCAATACCTAACTACTGAAGAAACAATATACACTAGTTTGCAATGCCTTAAGCATTCTGATCTTGTAATCCATAAACACTCTTTCCAAATACTTCAATATCCTGCTGGCCAATTCAGTATCTTGCATATTCTAATCAAATGAATTCAAGATAGGTTGCTAGCCACTGAACAGTAGAAATCCACTACAGGATGATAAATGTACTTAGGCCTCAGTATAAAGACCCATATGTAAGGATTATATAAATATAACATATCTATAGTTTATAAATGTAAAGTACAACTGTTGGCTTACATCCAACTTTTCTCACCCTTCCAAATTTTTGCATTCTGCCTGAAGAGTTTTAATGCATAACAGTGGGCCTTGATTTTGTGTCATTTCAATTAAGCTTCATGTTCCTATTCTTGTTTTGTTTGGATTTTTATTGTGAAATTGCAATGATTCTGAATGGAATCTGCATGAAAGCTTGTGTAGATTGCAAAAAAATTAATCAACAGAGGCAAATTAAGTCATGCAAGTTATCAAGGGAAGGTTGTTGGTGAACTGGTCAGATATTATATTCTACAGTCTCTTGTTTGAATGAATGGAATAACATATTTTTAGGTACTGGCTTTCTTGTACATCAAAGTTAATTTGCTTTCTGTTTAATCCTGTGGCAGAGTGTTTGTTCGTTCACATTTATTTTATGGAAGTATCCATATTGTCATTTTGGCACTAAATGCATTTTGGCACCACATACATTTTGGCAGTTTTTTGGCACTACATATTGCTTTCCTTGTAAATTTTATAACCTTTGAGGGTTGCGATAAACAAAGCCTTAAAATGTGCACTGCATTTTTATTTCTGAAATTTCACATAAATAAAAAAGGTATTCATATAATTGTCATAGGCATTGGCCTGATAGGATCTACACTAATATAAACACTGATGGGCTACAGAGTTCTGTCTATACTACCAGTCTATTTTATGAATAATTAAGTACAGTTAAGACACAAAGATTTTTTGTTCTGGAGACTGCACTTAATTTTTCCCTATTATTTTGGACTCCAATAGTTTCACTAGTAAGGGATTGATCATCTTTCTCTACTAATACTTTAGAAGTTCATATGGTGTTTTATTTCTTGGGGCTTTTTAGAAAACCACAGAGCCAAATGGGATCACTGAAGAGTAGAACCTAAATAGGGGCAACTCCAAATCCAAGGCCTAGTTATACCCCCATTCCAGCTGCCCAATAATGCCTCAGTGAAACTGCCTACCAGTTCTTCAAGCTCCCTCTGAAACTGATCAAGGTCCATTAGTCGCCTAGGGATAGACTGATCAAACTGGTCTAACTTCCCCCTGGTAAGTACAGGACAGTACAGTATTAGCAAATCAAACAGCAACCAGACTATAATGACTGCAACACCTCTGTCCTGGATTCATCAGTGGTAATTGACAATAACAAAGACTGATGATAAGGTTCACCATCTTATATCACAACTGCCTTGACAAAAAAAAGGAAAAAAACCCAAATTTTATATGCAACCTCCTATGGGCATCAGGCACTCAGCAATTTGAGTCACAGCCATAGTTGCCATGGTGGTCATGAATTCCTGAGTGCCTCCCCTCTCCCCCGGTCCCTATATCATACAAGAGCATTTAAATAGCTCAGGAAAGGATGTTGCTATTCTCAGTAGGGAAGATAATACCATTAATAAAACATTTTGAAACCAGTTTCAACCACAGGCTCTCCAAGTTTTCTGCAGTACAAAACTTCTGAAACTGGTTAGGGGCCTTCTCAGATGACAAATGTCACCTCACTCCAGAGTTTGGCTACTCCCAAACTCAAAACCCAAGTGAGTATACAGTATCTTGTACATGCATAGAACAATAAAAATTGCTCTGCGCATGCGCATAACCAAAAGACAAGATGGTGGCACCTACGGCGCTGCCTGGAGAACTGGTTTGGGGGCGTTGCAGGCCTACGTCGCTGCTGGTTCCAGTGACCAAGGCCACCAAATCACTACCAGTTCGGCTGAACTGATCTGAACCGGTAGGAATCCACCATTGATCTAGTGATAGCAATAGCACTTAGACTTACATACTGCTTCATGGTGCTTTACAGCCTTCTCTAAGCTGTTTACAGAGTCAACATATTGCCCCAACAATCTGGGTCCTCATTTTACCAACCGCAGAAGGATGGAAGTCTGAGTCAACTTTGAACCTGGTAAGATTCGAACTGCCAAATTGCAGGCAGTCAGCATCAGTACCCTGCGGTATTGCATCCTAACCACTGTGCCACAATAGCTCTAATGGAGCTTTAAAAGTTAATACTAGGGTCAGAAACCTGGGTAAGTCACAGACATCAACTGTTTTCCCATGGAGGTCCATCCACAAATCCTTATGAAGTTGCTATCTTTCACTATCCTGATGTTGGTGCCTGCCTCCTGCCCATCTAAATCTCTCCTAAACTCTGCTCTCCTCCTCCCAGATCATGAGACACACACACACACAACTTCACATTCCACTAAACATCCAAATTGTGCACCCTATCTCCATTAAACACAGCACTCCCAAAGCTGTTCCTGCTCAGGTATCACTAGGGAGATTCAGCTATTGTCATTTCCTTAATCACATAATCTACTTCAACCCTGCTTGCTCCAAACTATCAGAGCTACCTACAATAATTACAGTATTGTTTCTATCTTCAATTCTCCAGTCCATTCCAGGGTGTGTTCCAGATTTAATAACTAAGTAGGTGATTCAAGAGCCAATCCTAGCTGTTAGTATATTAACATAGATCCTCCAGTATGATTTTCAGAAAGACTTGAGCAGATGATCTACATTTGGAAGCCACAATCCTAGGTTATGGTAGAGACCAATAACTCATTATTTGGCATGACCCCACTCCTACTACCCAGCCTTCTCACTACCATTCCTCAGATCATTGTTCTCAGGTCTGCTGAAGGCTATATTTCAGGAGCCCAAATTAAGACTGCTGCAATTCCAAGGAGGAAAACCTCCAACCAGGTCTTCTCTCCTGTGATGCCAACAAGTATTCATACATTCTGGGCCAAAACTCTGCTCAAATCTATGGAGGGAATTGCCTCAGTGCAACCAGCAGGCTGACATGTAACTCCTAGTACTTAAGCAGAATATTGATCTGATAGTCTTTCTGATCCAACCTCTGGACTGGTCTGAAATAATTCAATGCTTTGTTATAGCCTGCTTCCAGGACAATGCCATTATGATTATTTCAATTGACTCCGTTACCTCCACCACTAAATACAATTAATAAGATTCAGGTTCCAAGGAAGCATTACCTTGAAATAAGCGTGTATGCGTGCTCATATGCGTGCATTTTTCACTTCCTCTCTCCTCTGCTCTTCAATCAAAAAGCATTCAAGAGCAGCTTTCATGTTAATATTATGTCTGCTAGAGCCAAAGCTATGTCAGCAGGAAGATTCCAGAGGTTTCCATTGCTTTCTTTAAATAGATTAGTTTTCAGCATTCAACAACTATAGAGCAAGACCTACTTGTTCTAAAATAAAATAAAAAAGTTTCTGCAGCTATAGTAATATTGTCAGTGTAATATAACAGATACCAGAGTTTTAGATTAAATTAATTCAATTGTTATGAGAGAGCTTCATTGTTTGGGGAATTTTTCTGTTTTTCAAAGTGTCCCTGCCTTTTACTATTAGGTATTAATAAATTGTCATTCTTATAATTGTTACTGTGTTGATTCTTTAATGTGATTTTATGCATTTGAATTTCATTAATTTCCTTGTTGAACAATTATGAGTTTCTTTACATGCCTGTTTCATTCACTCATTGTTTAAATATTTTAAAAAGTGTTAATGAAGAATTAACATTAAAATTCAGCAATGACATACTTTCAGACATTACTTTATTTTGAAATTTAAATACAAACTTTTGGGACTGCTGTTAATTTTCTCACCAATTTAATTTCCTACAGTAATGGAAAGTAAGAAAATATTCACAAAATGCTAGGAAGAAAGGTTAGAAAGCGGCACATCAAAAGAAAGAGGGGAAAATACATTTAATTGGAAATAAACAAGATGCCCAGTAAAGATAAGTCCCCAATGCCTTGTATCCTTTATGTCCCATGCCAAGAAAGTAATGCTTGATCTAGTAAAGGATAATTCCACTGAATCTAGTGGAATTACTATCTAGTTGACTTTTCTCTCTCTATCTCAGGTCTTTCTAAAGAACTATTGTAAAGAAAAGAAAATAGATAGATATCTCTTCTGTTGGTTAGATCAGTCTGTTCAGACCAAAGAGTACACTATTCCAAATAATGTTTCCTTCTTTGTTTTTATAATGTATAATAGCCATTATCAGAGAGGCCTTAAAATAAGGCCAACCCCCGGTACATGGGCCGGCACCGGTCCACGGCATGCCAGAAGCCAGTCCACGCAAACAAGCGAAGCCTGATCTGCGGGATACAGGTAGCACACGGAACCATACCCCGTGAAAAACCTCTCTCCATGGAACAGATCCCTGATGCCCAAAAGATTGGGCGCCGCTGCCTTAGAAAATGGCATTTTCAACTTTTAAAAAATACAATTATTACTGATATTCCAATCTTTAGTCTCCAACATGATGTCAAGCTATTATTTCTAGGAGAGATATTCCAATTCATTGAAAGGCACTAGATTGCAGAAGGCTACCCTATTATCTTCCCTTTTCTATAGAACACAGTTCCATGTTAGAAATTACTTGAGAAGCTTCCCCATTTTGTTAAAAGCTACTGTTCCAAAATAAATTTAGCAATTTTTTTTAGAGATGCACAGATACAAATATAAACAGTTAGAATTTTATAATTCTAGCAAGCAGACTAAGGGCACATTTCAGAATTGCCAAAATGTTGCTTTATTCACTCGCTTAGGTAGAGTGGAAGTCAAACTTCATCTTCTTTTGGTACTTCCAAAACCTAAGAAAAAGAGATGGAGAACAAGAAAAAAGCTATTATTAATAAATAGTAAATTCTAAAATAATTTGAATAATGAAATAACGGAGATAAATGCATTCATCTCTGTGAGCTAGTTTACAAAAAATATTTCACCAAGGACGGGGTAGAGCAAATCAGGCGGGGACTTCATTTTCTGTATGGTAAGGTCTGATAGCCTGCGTAGACACTAAGGTTTGTAATATAACTTTGCAAGATGGCACAAGTGCTCAATCCTTTGATTAAAAATGACTGAAATATGATATTGCTAAATCTTGCAAGATTTCAGCACTCTAGCCCCCATCTTTGAAGTTCTCAAGTACAAATATTTGAGAATTTCATCTGGGGGAAGGAAATTATTCTTGCTTAAAGCATTTAAGATATGGGTGTGTTGCTGATTTCTCTTTTACACTATGTGACCAGAAGATTCTACTGCTGTTTGAGAACATAATATAGTCTATCAAATCACCCAGATCTTAATCCTATTTAGCATTATTGGAAATACATGTTTTGTTTAAATGGCTCAATGATTAAAATAACATGTCTTGCACTGTAATTTATATGAGTGCAATCCTACATATGTCTACTCAAAACGTAGAGTCCATCTATTTGTAGGTGATGGAGCATATGACTGCAGCCTCAGGGACAGAAATATACCAGTTCTGCCAAAAATATAATCAACACCTGCACTAGTTTGTCAGGTAATACCCCCCTCCCCATTTTCCTACTAGCTAAATTCTTGGATTTGAATATAATTCCATGCAGTAGAATTCCATTAGGAAACCAGTTATCTGCTACTAGAGCTGATCCACAACCATTCATTTAGTGACTGTATGAAGTAATGATGACACCTAAAAAAACTATTTATGACGATTGAAACATTCCCATGGCCATGTGATCAAAATTTGGGTGCTTGGTAGCTGCCATGTATTTATGATAGTTGCACTGTCCCAGGCTCATGCAACCTTCCCAGGTGGTTTCTGACAAGCAAAGTCAATGGGGGAGGCCAGATTCTCATGATTCACTTAGCAGTTGCAGTTATTTGCTTAACAACTGTGGCAAAAAGGTTGTAAAATATGGCACAACTCATTTAACAACTCTCTTGCTTAGCAATGGGAATGTTGAGCTTAACTGTGGTTGCAATTGAGGACTTTCTTGAATGGAGAGATGTGCTCAAATCTGAAATCTGGATGAGGCAGAATATGAAATCCCTCTCCTCCAGTAAGTCTTATTTATTGCAGAATAAACAAATGCAGACCTAAGCATTTGTTTATTATTTACCAAATTTGTAAGCTGACCCAATCTGCATGATTCTGGGTGGTTTAAAAGATACAACAGTAGAAACTATAAAAATGTAGAATATATAGTACATTTTAAAAAAAGTCCCGAGAAAATAATTAATCAATTAACAGCTGAAAGATTCCACAAGGGCTCTAACAAATATTCTAACTTAGGACCTGGAGACAGAACCAGAATTTTATGAATCATTAAAATATTGCCAGGTGGGGGCTGTAAAAAACCTGCAACACAAGAGTAATAAAAGAAAATATTCTTATTTCAATAAAAGCAAAAAAATATAGTGGATAGCAATTACACAAGGGTGAAATCTGCATTCCAAAACTAGCATTCAATAAATAGTGTAACCAAACAAGAAAAATAGTGGATTGAAACAAATACAAAACTTGAGAAATTGAGCAAACTGCATTAAACAAAAATAAAAACCAACCTCCGATTAAATCTTGCCTGGCAACTTTTATATTACCAGAATTTTTTAAGTTTACACTTGAATCCTGAAACTAGTTGCATAAAATCCCTTTTCTTCAGATAACTGCTCCCCTGAGAACAAAATAAATTCCTCAGTTCCTCTGCCTTGAATCTCATCCTCTTCATTCTTATTGGAAGAGACAGTGATAGCAATCTAATTATCCAGAGTGACTCTGGGCAGTTTACAATGGTACAAAAGCATAAATATAAAAGCATTACAAACAATTAAATAAAAGATTAAAAACCAAATTTGCTATCATTAAGCCAAATCCAACTCTTTTCAATAGGATTTTTTAAATTGGAAAGTTACTGATATCAGGCACACTTAACCCAAAAATTAAGGACAACATGGCTTATAACTTACCAGAGGTAGGTTTTGTTTCTGAACTGTAAGATGTTGAACAGCTATTTGAATTGCCAAATGAACCAGTAAATGGAGGTTGAACAGATGGACCAGCCCACGTGCTATAATAAGGAGAATACCTGTGATCTGAAGGTGACCTAGAAGAAAATGATTCTGTTAATTATTTAGAGTTTTTGCATGTGTACAAAATTAAATTTTTAATAGATGAATAATCTAGAAAAGAAGTAGAAGGCCATTTAAGGCAAAGAATCAGCAAGTAATCATAGAAAAAATATGTAAATAATTGGAATATATTCAATTATTCCAACAAACTGAGGATATCTGTTCAGTAATTTTTTAGTTCTATTTCTATTTAAAAAGGAATATTTGCAAGAAACACATTGATTTACCATTAAGGTATGTATTGCTATTAGGAAAAACTTAACAAGATTTCAAATTTTAAAAAGTGTGGTTGGAACGTCATACAAATTCAGTACAAAAGTCATACAAGCTGTATGTACAATATATGCAGAAAGCTAAAAAAAACTTTTAAAAGTCCATTAAAAATATAAGTCAGAATCCAGTGGTTTTGGAAGAATATACAGGAGAATTATCAGTGAAAAACTGGGAGGGGGATTAGAGACGGACAACTTTGAACGTTATAAAAGCAAAATTCAATGTGGAAAAGAAATAGTTAATACGAAAGACATGATCATATTCGTACACAGAAATTTTGGAGACAACATAAATAAAACATAGAGAAGTGAGAATCTATTTAATAACATAAAAATAACCAAATTAAGCCTTTAATTCTTATATTTATCAAAATATAACCATTATTATTAAAAGAAAGACAAACAAACAAACAAACAAGGATTTAGGAAAACCTGTGATTTCAAAAACAGCTAATACTGAAGTAGTGATCTTAAAATTGACAACAGTTTCTATCTTTGTTCTCTGGAAACTGCAGCTTGAATTTTTAACATCATTGCAGGAGTTTCTTCCCTAATGATGCAATATTAAGCAACCACAGGGCATAATTGAAAGTGTATTGCATGAGTCAATGACAGCTGTTTTCTTTATTTTATCAATCCATTTATCACCATTTACTGCTGGGTTCTGAATTCCATGCATTCTGACAAACAACCTGCTTCTTCAGTATTTATGTTATTCTAAAAAAATTCCTAGAGATACCTACCAATTGGACAACTATTAAAATGTTTTAATAGGCAAAAAATTCTTATTCTAAAATAAGGATGTTGTAGACAGCTACGTAATCAATTCACCTTTTTATCTGGTGTTATTCATTAATGCTGACTGCAGTAGTGATGAATTGGATAACTATTTCTCAAAACATTCATAATCTATTGTTACTTTAAAATCAACATGTAAACAAGACATTCCATGTTTACAACTGATGGTATTACTAGTATGAAAGAGAAAATATTTTTCTTTGGGAGAAGCAATTTCCTTTCTGTCATTTAGGATTGTTGCAAGAGAAGACAAGATTACCTTCGGTTGCCAAGCAAGTATCCAAGAAGTCCTCCGGCACCTAATCCAGTCCAGAAACCTGGACCTGAATTGGAATCATAGCTGGACCCACTAGCAGCTCCTTAATTTAAATAAAATTATATCGATTTAGATCAAATAATATTTGGGATCAAAGCTTTTATAATTTTATATATATATAGGCTACCTCAGCAGATAATTGAAGAGTCTTACAAGCTCTCCAAAGTTTTAAATCAAACATTGCTGTATAATGCTATAGAACTATTGATTTTACTGGAGAAACAGACTATGGGCTATCACTTTTTATCCCCTTATTTTCTAAAAGTTATATTTCCTAGAGTTTAGACTAAAGAACCAACTCAGAAACACAAGGAGTTCTCATTTTAATTGTGCCTGAAATTTCTGCCAACTATATAAACAAGAGCATAGGCTAGACATGATACAAAATTCTGTCGATAATTCAGTGACCCTATTAACAATGATAATTATCAATGAAAAAACTTCCTAGAATTTGAAAAGTAGATTACCTATCAATGTTACTAATAAATGTTTTTGTTGTGACATAAGATATTTACCTGTGTAATTTGATTTAAATCCTGGCTGAGGTGGGCTTTGATAACTTTGCCCATAGGATCCTGAATATACATCATCATTAGGGACATTATGTTGTCGGTTATCACAGAGGAATAGCTTGTAGATGCCAAAAACAAAAGCAACAAATAATATTACCAGGATCACTCCAAATCCGGAACCAAATGACTCATGAGAAGTTGGAGAATAATAGGTCCCAGAAAAAGTGTTAGATTTTTGCTGTCCTTTCTTAGTTAACTCTAACGTGTATTCCAAGCCACATGATCCTTTTAAAATGAAAGGGTCATTTGGGTAATCGTAGCCTTCACAGCTTACTTCAATTTTTCCAAAGCGATATGAAACATCCAAATGTGCTTTACATTCCCACTGAAAATAAAAGATAATTATTTTTCTATAATAAAATATATAACAAAATTGAACATTAACTTAAAATTGATATGTTTTTAGTAATTTTATTAAAATACATTTTTCCAAAAAGTTCTAATTAAACTCATAAGTAAGCTTTACAACTCTAATAGGGCTTGAAAGAATACACATGAAAATGCCAGACAAGAACGCTAAATGACAAACTTGTTAAAGTTGTTTAGAAGGAATATGGATTTACTTTAATTTTTTTCTCCTGTTGGCAATGTTGCAGCCCCATTTTTAATTTTTAACTCATTGCATCCTCCTGGAGTTTGAGAGTTTTGCCTTGATATGTATAATTGTTCTTCAGTCTTCAAAAGCCAGCCATTTAATTAATTTTACATTTATGCAAATACACCACAAGATAACACATTTTCCTTCATACAAAGAAGCATACCTGCACATCATAGCCATCCCAACCTTTGTTGTAACACTGAACAACATCAGGGGTATATGCCGTACATCCAGCTGAGCCTCCGGTACATTGCAATTGGGGCACTGGAGATGTCCTCCTATAATTGGTGTACTTTGCCTGGTAGAGTGTCAGGGCTTGGACTTCGCGCAATAGGACTCTCTCTGACAGAATATAAATATGTAGTAGATTTAGAAACACTATGCAAGATAATAAATACATATTTTAGGATTTTGTGACTTTATTAATGCCAATAAAGAAATTCTCAGAATAATTCCTGTTAGGTTGTATATTTTGAATACATAGAATTAGTAATTTCAAAAGTGCTTTAATAAAGAATATATCTAAGATTAAAGTTAACATCTATGCTCTCTAATTAATTTTGCTTTAGTTGTTCACCAATTATCCCATTTTATCAAGTAGTCAACCACAGGTTTTCAGAACTTCACAAGCAATACACAGGTACCTCCCCCTGTTTCTTTCCTATATAATATTCAAGAATTTGTGAACGAAGGCCTCCAATTTGCTTTCCAATGTCCTATGCAATTACGTACTTATGAAAACATCCCCAATAGTGACTGGATTCCCACAAATCATTGTTTCTTTCAAATCTATTTTGCAGAATGAACCACAAGAACAATATTGGCGAAACCTTAAATCTCTTTTTACACATCCCAGTGACCATATTTACACATTGCACTGGGTCAAGCTCACACCATTCACACGTTATAACCTATGATAAATCAATTGATTCTGGGGAGCGCACAACAGAGTACAAGTAAAAATAAAAAGGCAGGCATGAGTGAATCAACATCCCCTGTAATGTGAAACATTTAATACTGTTAAAACATGTTTCAGTGTGTGGGTCTGTGTGGGTATTTACGGATGAACGGGACATCTAAACCCAACCAGTGTCGTCGAAGAAACCTTTGGTTACGACTGACAATTGTTACAAATGACTTCTAAAATGTCTCCCTAATAAGGCCGACGCCCATCATTACATCGCACTTTCACTATAAAAACCTGCGCAGGAAATGTCCTTCACTATCCCAGAAAAGATGCTCTAAACCAGGGACAGCAGCGTCAAGTCACAGACGCGGAGAGCCACGATTCCTCCCCGACCGTCGTGAACCGAGAGGCTGGCTTCCTAAAGAGGATCGCCCGGTGAGCCCGTTTCTCGCCTTACCCGGCTGCTCCCAGCCCGTCGCTAAAGAAGTTGCCGTCAGCACCACCAACAGCGGCAAAAGCAGTCGTCCCAGAGACGCCTCCATTTTAGCCCTTTGATTGAGAAACGAAGCGGCTGCGCTCCAGCCTTTTCCGCCTATGGCAACGGGTCTCGAGGCCCCGCCTCTCGCCGACAATGATTGGCTCTTCGGATTGTCTTTCTAAGGTAAGCGACCGTTTCGTCAGCTGACTATGAGGTCCGGCGGCGCCATCTCCAGAGAAGTGGGGTTCGGTCCGCGCTAGGCTTACTACTGAGCGGAAGGAAATCTTCTGAGGACAATGGAATGGTAGTAAAGCCTCGCTCTCACCCAGCCATCCTATTGGCTCACGGGCGCCGCCCAGGAAAGTCAGCATAACAACAAAATCTATCTACGCTCAGAACAACCAATGGAGTTCTTAATGGATGTTTAGCTTTGATTTGTTCTCTTCCAGTGAATTGCAGAATGACTTCAAAGAGTATCGTACGTCGCTCAGAGTCACTTCTGGTGCGATGGGCGTTTGTATAAATAAACAAATAAATCTGTTGCGCTTCTGAAAACTCGTTTTTTCTCAAGAGTATCTAGGTTGTTCTCTGAACACAAACAAGAAAAATTTGCAACTTCTTAAATTACCAAATGCTTCGTGGCAGAAAAATTAGCCACAACCAGAGTCAAGAGTAAGATTTCTAGAAATGTGATGTTAAGATTGCTAAATACCTAGGAAAAATGGGTCTTATACATTTTTAACAGCTGCTCCATTAGTTTGTTGAATAAACCGTGGGAAGTTATCATCCAGCCCTCTCCCAGAAAAATGAAATATCCTAGGAAATATTGAAAAGGCAGAATATTTCTCTGGATGTGAAAAGAAAGAAACATGCATTAAAAGACAGAATAGTTGCCTGTAGCTTCCTGCCCATCCACACTTGGTCAATAGCCCATTGAGAAGGCCATGCTAGCCCACTTTACATAATAAAGACTTCTCCACTGCAGCTGCAGGGGAAAGGGATATTACTCAACTCTCCACAACTCATCTATACCTGGATTCAAAACAGCCTACAGAGTAGCCCTCTGCATGGCACCATGGGAGTCTGACAACCAATCAGAATACATTTCTTACACAGGAACAGGAAACAGAGAGGTGGGACTAAACAGGGTATAAAAAGCCTAGCAAGCCCCTTCCTCAGCCCTTCTCTTCTTCACCAACATTGAAGCATGTGATCACCTTTTCTGTTCAGGGCTCAAGCCATGTGGCCCTGTCCAACAATAAACCATTTTTCCAAGCAGCCTCCATGTCTTCAGTGTCTTTTTCCCCACTTGGAGCTGAACCCAGAAGGACATTTCTTTCAACAGAACAAAAGCTATATACTTTGAAATGCTCCCTATCGAGTAACATTACTTCTGAATAAAAGAACATTGCATTTTAAATCATATTTCTTATTTATATTGAAATCTTTATAATGCACTCCAATTCCAACATTGTCTGATTAGGATACAAAAAAGTGCAAAAGACAAAACCAAAGTACAGTGCTAACAGCTAATTATAATTAAAAGCCATTAGCGGACCTTATTGTTGCCCTTAAAATTAAATCTAGGACTAAGTGGGATGAGATTATTGCTGTTTTTAATCTGAGCTATGCATACCCTGTTTCCCTGAACATAAAACTCGCCGGATAAAAAGTCCAATCCATGGACTTTGTGCATGGATTGAGTGCATGTGCTAAAATAAGCCCTCCCCACAAAATATTGCAACACAGCAGCAGCCATGAGGTGACCACACTCGCCGCATGCACCATTTTTGATAAGATCTTTTAATAAGACCACCCTGAAAATAAAGCCAAGCACTTATTTTGGGGTCAAAAGAAACATGGTATTAACTTGCAACTAGTGTAAGCATAATTGAACTTTTTGGACTTCTGAAAAAATAAAGATCTTCTTAGCTTTTTCTCACAAATGCAGGTCCACTTATCACCCAGGCCTGATGTCATGAGTTGAAAAACTTGAGTAGTCCAAAGGCAAATTTCTTGAGTAACAATGTGGACTAGAACTCAGTCACCTGATTTTTAGCCTAGTGCCTTAACCACTAGGCCAGACTGACTAAAAACTGGGATAATCATTAGATGAAAGCAACAAGTTAAGATTTTCTGAATTTGTTTGCTGACAACTAGTTTTCTGAATGTTTCTATCCCAGACCTCATAGGCCTAGTAAAATATTTGAAACTTTCGATTGTAAGAACTGTGCTTGCCTAAAAAAAGATGGATAAGTTTGCAAATAGCATTTTAATCAGGTTTGCTGCTTGATGTGTCCTCTGAAGCTGAAATGGAAACTATTTGGAATAAAATGACAATTATCCAAGCTTTTTAATTTGTGTGTCATGCAAACTCTGCCAATGACTTGAAATGTAATAGTTATTGCAAGCAGAAAATTCAGTTCACATAAGAGGGAACTGTTTCTTTTAAAAATAGATATGATATATATAGCCTTCCAATTTAGTCCCATGGTATGTATTTTTGTTTTGCTTAACATTTTACAATAAATGCATAGTTTTAAGGCTTCGCAGTAGATGTTACAAAGTTCGGTTTGAAACTTTTAAAATAAATAACTATATCTTTACTGTTTATTTTACTCTAAATTATGAGTTCTACCATTTATACCCTGATCTCTATTACAAAGTAAGAATTTGGGATTATCCTTAGAAACTAAATGAAGAGAAATTTAGGTTGACAAATTATCTTTATATAATAGAATTAAATGATGGGATTTGTTGCCATTGTGGTGAACATCATCAATTTGGATGATTTTCAAGGGGGACCAAACATACTAATGAAAGACAGTAATATTTAATCTTTGCCCTACCTTTAGTTTAATCAACTTAAGGTGCAGCATACATACCTAATGTTCCTGCCTTTTATGTTTCGCAAAATAGCCACCTGTGAGGTGGGCTGAACTAACAGAGACTTAGGGACTGCTCCAAATACACTACATACCCATGACAATTGGTTATTAAAATGTTTAGTTTGGGGTATCCATGTAAGACAATTATTACTTGTGAGCTTCCTGAATGCATCGGACCATGTTTTGTGTGACACAGAATGGTAGTAGATGGACTATAGAGTTCTTATATTACTTTTTTTCAAAGTTGCTCTCCTTTAGTCACAATGATTTTCAATATTTTACTATTTCAAATAGTATATTTACATAACATTGATAACAATTTCTCAAAACAAATCTTAATATTTTCTTAGCAGTTATTTCTGAACATACACCACTTAATTTATTAAAATATGAAAATTATTTGTATATACTGAATCTGTATAGATAACTCCCCAAATGTTATGCTTTGTAGACCAATTAGAATCAGTAAAGAAGTATAAGCAGTATTCTAAATAATTGCTGAATCTGGAAGTTTCTAGATAAAATAGATATGTGTGCTTGTACAATTAATCAGGCTTTCAGAACAGACAAAAAAAAATAGGTTTGGAAGATTAACAGAAGTAATTATAAAAGTAATTCTGGTGTCATCTTGTGTCTGCAAACAAAGTAAGCTACCATAACTTCTATTTAACAATATCTGGCTGTTATCTTAATTGTGCTAATTCATTGTTTTGCAGTAAAAAAGTAGGAAAAAACCTTTAACCATTCAAGCCATTTATAAATGACTGCAACTTTACAAGTGCATAAACATATAGCAAATCACTGATGAAATCACTTTTACAGTCCAATAAGTAAATAAACTTTCCACAACTATTTTGGGATATTTTGTCCAACAACCTCAGGTCCTAAAAGATTTTTAAAAGACAGGAGTTGAAAAAAGCCAGACGAAAATGGAACAATATGTCTCTACTGTCAAGATTCAGTAAAAATTTAAAGACCTAATTAACTTATAATTGAAATCAAGTCTTTAATGTTATCAAAGATGGAAAGAGAAGACAACCAGCAGTGGATGGACTCTACAGTGTCGATGAGTGATCCATTGGAAGCCTTGAAAGAACAAGTTAAGAGACAGATGTCGTGAACCAAATTTATGTGGTCATGAGTTGAAAACGACTTGATGGCACATCATCAATGGGTCTTTTTTATTTTTTTTTCTCCCCACGTTTTGTTTTAATTATGGTAAATAGGTTCTTGTTCCAAAGGTGCTTTTTCAAGAAACAACTGGACTTTCTAGTTTTTTCTTTGAAGACGTTTCACTTCTCATCCAAGAAGCTTCTTCAGCTTTGACAGGATAGTGGGGAATGGGCCGATTTATATTCCTTGCAAACAGTTGGTAATTTGCATCCTGCTTTGAGCTGAAGGACCTTTTTGGATGAGAAACGAAACGTCTTCAAAGAAAAAACCAGAAAGCCCAGTTGCCTTGTGGAAAAAGCATCTTTGGGACAACCATGACCTAGATGGCTGAGACTCTCCATAGATAAATAGGTTCTTGTTGTTGTTATCACTCGCGACTTTTGTTGCCGAGTGGAGGCAGCAGCGACTAGACCGGTCCATTACTGTCCCAGGATTTTCTTCTGTTTCGGAAAAGAGGTCTTCCCTGAGGAAGGAAAACAGGATACAAACACGAAGCTTTGCCTTATGTTCCGAAGTTACGTCCGCCGTTTCGGAGGTCGCGATTCGTCGGAAGTATTGGCCGGGTCTCGAGCGCGCACTTCCGGGGCTTGTCTAGCCGCGTTCCTTCCCCTTGGTGTTGGTTGGGAGCGGCCTGGGCGAAGTAATACTGTAGCAGCACCATGGCCGGCATCAAAGGTAGCCTTGTTGGGGGTTGATTTCGGGGGAGGGCACGGGGAGGAGGGGAGCTACTTGGGGACCGGATCCCCCCATCCAGATCAGGTCGTTGGTGGAGGGGAGGGACGTCGCCCCCACCCTGACGATGACGCACGCCGGCAATGTTGGGGGGGGGAACCTCGCTGCGTTTCCATGACAACGCAGCCTGCCCCGGTGCAATGGCTGCGCTGCTGAGGTTTGAAAGAGGGCCTGTGGAGAGCTCCTATTGTCTCCTTTTCTCTACCTCTGCCCGATCAGACACAGGGCTTGACTAGGCAACCGCTGCAGGGCAGCCTTGAAAAGCACAGTGAGAGAGAGGCCTGTGCTTTTCACTGGACTCAACTTTCAGGCTGTTAGGTCTAGAATGGCAGCTCTAGGTGGCTGTGTTGCAGATAAATATACGTGATTATTAGTCCTGGCGGTTTCCATAAAACTTCCGGCTGCAGAGATCTATGAGTGCCAGATAGCTGCATACAGGCAGGGTGTCAGCTGATGGACGGGAATTAGGACAGGAATGAAATCTTAGGCTCCACCAGACTTCACTAAATTCATGCTCTCCAACAATATTCGACTGCGGTCCCCGTTTTTCATCTGTCTGCATGTAGATGCTCATTCTTGCAGCATTCTTAAGATGAAATAGATTTTTAGTGGGATAAGCCTGGCAGGAAGAGAATATATAGTCTGATATAGTCCTGACACAGATCAATGCAATGCATATTACTATTTGTGAAATAGACTTAATACCAGTACTCGTATGGAGTTCTTCACTATTCAGAAATCTCTAATAATTCTAAATAAGTTCTGTATGTATATGTTGGGAATGCATATCTTTTTTATATCGGTTTGATAGAAACATCTATTTTGCATTAAACACAAGAGTAAAAAGATAGCACTACTGTACATTTAATGAGAGAGAGTAGGAGGGAGAGGGAGTGTGTGTGTGTGTGTGTGTGTGTGTGTGTGTATTTTGAACTTTTAGCTTTGTTTGATGTGTTTAAATCATTAACCATATATATGAGGACCCATAGCAGTATTTGTGGGTATTTTATATTTCTATTTTCCATACATACATGGAAAAAGGCTGAAATATGTGTGCTACATAGCAATTTAGGGGAATATTACAAGGAGAATCATAAAAATAACAATGTGACAAGTTGAGATGCTATTTATCATCATAATAATAAAGTTTGGTTAGTATACATGGCAGAACCTGAAGATAGCAGAATAGAACAGAAAGAATTGGAGAAAATCACAAAATACTGAAACCTGGAAATTGAAATAAAATGACTGTGACAAAAGAAAGTGAAATGCCAATAGTAATAGTAATGAAATCCCAAAACAACCAGACCACCACTTGAACACATTCAACTTTGACAAAATAACCATTGGTCAATTTGAAAGAGCAGCTTTACTTGGAACATCTTGAATCCTCTTATCATACCTTTAACATTATCAGACATCAACATTTGCATATCCCAGGCCCTTGTGAAGTACTTGATAGGTGGCTAAAAATGCCAAATACAGTGTAAATACCTGGCTGACTGTGCAACCAACCATAATAAAATATCCACTGGAAGCTGCCAGTTCTTCCACTGGTTTTGATCTTCATATGCATTGAGTTCTTCCCAAGAACCTAGAATGTTGTAATGTATCGGCATTCTATATGTGCAGTTCCAAGCAGCATGGCTTATTGTAATTGATAGATGGAAATTTTGTTAGTGCACAAATTTACCAAGTTCTGCCAAAGAGTTTTTGATATGGCATCCAGTCTATCAATAACTACTGGGACCGCAAGGGCCAGGTTATGCCATAGTATTTCAATTTTCACATCTTGGTACTTTGTGATGTTCTCCAGTTCATTGTCTTCTGCTATCCCCTGGTATTGCCCCATCAATTATCCAAATGTTCCTCTTTTCATCAACAGTTATATTTGGTGTATTACGAGCCTATTATTATATATACACAACAACATGAAATCATAGCTGCCAATTTTTAGCTGGGCTTTCATATAATCATTATTATAGTTGGTTGCACAGTCAGCCAGATGTTGAGGCTGGATTTGGCATTTTTATCCATTTTATTGAATCCTATTGAAGAATTTGGGAGAGGCAAATCTGTCTGTCTGTTTGATGCCATTAAAGGTATTGTTATTATGGTTTGTCACCCAGATGTTTAGACTGGATTTGGCATTTTTATTCATCTTTTAAGTCCTTCCCAATGACTTATAAGCATATATTGTTTATTATTATTTAAATACTAATAAGCTGCTTCACTCAATTATAAAGATTATTGATGTAAAATCATTTTACCACGCAATGTATTATGTCAGGTGTTTATTGTTCAAAGAGGAAATGGCTGTTTTGGCAAAAGAACCTGAGTCAGGAGTGACGTAATAGTACCAGGCAAAACTTGCTAGAGACTAGTTACAAAGCTGGTGGGAATTGGATGCTGCAAAGTGGGTGGAAACACATCAGACATTTGAATGAGCATACTTTGACAAAAAACATGAGAGCCAGTTTGGGCTAGTGATTTAGGCACCAGGCTAGAAATCAGGAAACCATGTGTTCTAGTTTTGCCTTACACATGAAAGCTGGTTGTGTGACTGAGCCAGTGACTCTCTCAGCCCAACCAATTTATGAGTTGTTATGGGGAAAATAGGAAGTGGAAGGAGAAACATTAAAGTAAAACTGGTCATACATATTTGATCATTGATCAGTAAGGTTACAGTTAATGTAACTAAAACATAATACAGTCCTTATCTCAGAGATTAGTCACATAAATGTTAGTGGCTCCAGGATCTTGCTTCCTCTATAAATTCATAAAGACAATTCAGTTTTTTCTCAATATACCTTGACCTCCTATCTTTATAACAGCAATACAAAGATGATTCAGGTATTTTCTATAAATTATTTTTAACATCAGTGAATAGTTTTTTGAATTTTCCTATGTTCACGATACTTAATGTAGTATCAATTAATACACTATTAATGTCTTGGCTTTTCTCTTGAAAATCTGCAGCAATAATATAAATAACAGTAAAACCTGTGGCAACTTGGCAGAAAGAGACAAATAAGAAAAAATATACAGAAAAATCAGTTATCAATAGCAATGCCATATTATTACAAAGCATAAACACGCATATATAAGCTCTTTTTTATTTTATGGAATCATTACATATAAGAATATAAATGTAATATGGAAAATATATAATATAATTTATAAACATATCTAAATGTGTGTGTAGATAGATATATAGATAGATAGATAGATAGATAGATAGATAGATAGATAGATAGATAGATAGATAGATAGTAGATGATAGATAGATAGATAGTAGATGATAGATAGATAGATAGATAGATAGATAGATAGTAGATGATAGATAGATAGATGATAGATAGATAGATAGATAGATAGATAGATAGATAGATAGATAGATAGATAGATAGATAGATAGATAGATAGATAAAGGGTATTTTACATTGAATGTTTCACTTTTCCTTCAAGTTTATTGGAGTTTTTATGGTAAAAATATAAATGTTCTGTATTTTAATTATGCACAATAGTTGAACAAGAAGTAATTCTTTCAAAAAAACAGAAACAAAATATTGATTTTTCTTTTTCCTATATTTAGTGTTTATTGATGCAAAACCATACAGTTTTGTAACTGACAAGGGTTTAAATCTGCCTTTACAGCTTTAATCAGCTTGTCTTTTGGAGGAGCTGTTGGACTAATGTTCCTGATGCTTGGTTGTGCCCTTCCAGATTACAGGTATCCTACAATATTTCTTTGTTTTATCTTGCAGTTTATAAAATTAAATAAACAGAGAACACCTGTGCTGATTTCAGTAAAGGTCCAGCAGCCCTTTGATGCTGGGAGAGAGTAAAAGAAGGCAATTCTTCCAAGCTAAGAATAGCCATTTCAAACATTCTATGAAATTATAGTTATGTTTTGTTTATGTTGACTGCTTTTCAGCCTAAACTAAAGTAGTACCTTGGTACTCATTAATTGACTCTGGGAGGCAACATGAATACCAAACAAATTTTTCTCATAAGGAATAATGTAGTGAATCAAAGGCAGCTGACACCAAAAGCTCTAGTTTGTGCATTGAGTACCAAACAAATGATGAATACCAGGACAAAATGTTCACATCAAAATGCATTGTATACCAGTAAGTTTCAAAGCAGTTGAGTATCAGGGTACCACTGTATCTTCCAGGTTGGCATCTAACAAACACATCTTTTCAAGACTTATAGTAAAAGTGACAACTGAATTTCAGTCTGTTTTATAATTTTCAGCCTGTTTTATAATTTTCAGCCTGTTTTATAATTTTCAGCCTGATTTATAATGATATGCAAATGGAAATATTTGGAAGTGCAATATTTTATTCCTAGTACCTTTAATTAATCACTTTCTCCTGTTCTGATTGAGGGACACTTAAAGGACCATGTTCTGATTAGATTTCAGGCTAACACAATGTATTACACTTGCCTGCCAAAATCTGTCTGTTCAATTTCTTGTTTGTGCTATCTGCACATTACTACCTGGGGATTCTTCACCTATGGAGAAACTATTCCCAAAAGCTACTACAACTTGATTAGCAATATAGGTGGAGAGTCCTGTCACTAGCCATCTGTTACATACATCATGCTGTGTATTGTCTTTGTGTGGTATTTTCGGCTGTCATAAGAAAAAGTATTTTTAAAACTAGACAAAACAAGATAAGTTTCTCCACACACCCACATCCACACCCAATGGGAAAATAGATAAAATATTTACATAAGAGTAGTATGATTTTTGAAGCAAATATAAGTGAAAGAATATCTATAAAATAAAAACACGTCTTTTTATTTACTTTCAGCAAATATTGGCCACTGTTTGTTTTGTTCTTCTATACCCTCTCTCCAATTCCATATTGCATAGCAAGAAGAGTTGCTGATGATACAGATGCTACAAGTAATGCTTGCAAGGAACTTGCCATATTTCTTACAACAGGCATTGTTGTTTCAGCATTTGGACTTCCAATTGTATTTGCCAGAGCAGAACTGGTTAGTAATTCCTTCTTTTTAGCAACCTTCCTTTAATGTTTGATACCTGCTTTCAGAATAAGACACAGGTCTGTAGAGATCTCAGTCATCCAGGTCACAGTTGTCTCAAAGGTGTTTTCCCCCCCAAAAGGCAACTGGATTGTTTTTTCCTTGAGGGAGATGTTTTGTTTCTCATTCAAGATGCTTCATTGATCCAGAACTGATGAAGCTTCTTGGATGAGAAACGAAACATCTTTCTCAAGGACAAAACAGTCCAGCTGCCTTTTGAAAAAAAAATACCTTTGAGACAAGATGCAGAAGCCTACAAAGCACAAGTTAGCAAGATTTTGTTAATATATGCAAACTGTCATTAAGCGTTGTGATGGGGGGGAAAAACCTTGAAAGTTCCCCAGATTAACATTTTATATATCCTTTGATACATAACATTCAGTCAGTGGATGTTGGGCACCACCTGGTAAAAATAGTTTGAGGGTATTGAAATTCAGAGGTTACCAAGTTGTTTGCCTTCCCACTAGGCAACTAAGTCTAAGTGTTAACAAATACTGTAATTTAAACATTGCATTAACTTATCTGGATCCCTTTCAGTCTGGATTCAGGCCTGGCTTCAGCACGGAAACCGCTTTGGTCGCACTGACCGATGATCTCTGGAGAGCCAGGGATGGAGGTCATGCCTCCGTCCTAGTGCTTCTTGACCTCTCAGCGGCCTTTGATACCATCGACCATGGTATCCTTCTGCGACAGTTACGAGAGGTGGGGGTGGGAGGCACCGTCCTTCGGTGGTTCTCCTACCTCTCGGACAGGTCGCAGTCGGTGTTGGTCGGGGGGCAGAGGTTGACCCCTAGGCCCCTGAAATAGGGGGTCCCACAGGTTTCGGTCCTGTCCCCCCTCCTGTTTAACATCTACATGAAGCCGTTGGGTGAGATCATTCGGCGGCACGGGATAAAATACCATCAGTATGTGGACGATACCCAGTTGTATCTGTCTGCCCCGTGCCAACTCAGTGAAGCGGTTGACGTGATGTGCCAGTGCCTGGAGGCTGTCAAGGTCTGGATGGGGGTTAACAAGCTTGCGCTCAATCCAGACAAGACCGAGTGGCTGTTGTGTTTCCCTCCCAAAAATTTGGCTAGTATTCCATCACTCAGGCTGGGGGTGTGAAATTTTATGCCCCTCAGACAGGGTTCGCAATTTGGGAGTCCTCTTGGACCCACAGCTGACCTTAGAACATCATTTGTCGGCTGTGACCAGGGGGGCATTTGCCCAGGTTCGCCTGGTGCACCAGTTGCATCCCTACCTGAACCGGGAGGCACTTGCAACAGTCACTCATGCCCTCGTGACCTCAAGACTGGACTACTGCAATGCGCTCTACATGGGGCAGCCCTTGAAGAGCATTCGGAGACTTCAGCTCGTCCAGAATGCAGCCGCGCGAGCGATTGTGGGTGCACCTCGGTACACCCACGTTACACCTATCCTCCGCGAGCTGCACTGGTTACCGATTGGTCTCCGGATATGCTTCAAGGTGCTAGTCGTCACTTATAAAGCCCTTCATGGTATTGGACCTGGGTACTTGAGAGACCGCCTGCTGCCAATTACCTCCCAAAGACCCATTAGATCACACAGATTAGGCCTCCTCCAGGTTCCGTCTACTAGCCAATGTCATCTGGCTACTACCCAGGGGAGGGCCTTCTCTGTGGCAGCTCCGGCCCTTTGGAACGAGCTCCCCGCAGAGATTTGGACCCTCACCTCTCTCCAGGCCTTCCGAAAAGCCGTTAAAACCTGGCTGTGTCGGCAGGCCTGGGGTCGATGAGTTCCCTTCCCCTCTCGAATCGTGTAGCTGTTGGTTGTTTTAAATTCCCTGTACTTTTTGTTGTAGTTCTTGTGTTTCCCTTCCCCTCCTTTGGGTTTGTGCGCCGCTCTGAGTCCCGCCCGGAATAGGGCGGCATATAAATAAAATGAACCTTGAACTTTGAACCTTGAACTAGAACTACTTTGTGAAAGGATGTTTTCCCCATTCACAGAACAATTAATGTATGTTGGGGTTTTTTGTGTATGTAAAACTTGCCTTTCCTTTTTCCACAGATTAAGTGGGGTGCCTGCGCACTTGTCCTCACAGGAAACATAGTCATATTTGCTACCATCCTAGGGTTTTTCTTGGTTTTTGGCAGCAATGATGATTTCAGTTGGCAACAGTGGTGAAAAGAGTTGGAGTGAGAACTATCAACATGTCATGTCATTCAGTGGCCATCCATACTCAAGAAAGAATGGGCAATAAAGTGAATGTACTGTTTTCACAGAGGGGACCTGGGGTAGGACACTCGGTAGCCACTTTTCTTCTCTTTTCACAAAGAACATTAACATTTTGCTTGATTTAAATTTTTTAACAGGTTGATGCTGTTTTATTTTAATACTTTATTTTGATGTGAGAACAGAATGCTTAAATGTGATGTTTAAAATGTATCTTTTTTAAAGAACATGATAGTGGTGTTTAAATATAAAGTCAAACTTTTCACCATTGATTATTTTAAAACTAATGTCCGGTTATGAAACCAAGAAAGAAAGAAAAAAACAAGAATGCCCCAATCCAGTCAAAAGTATGAAATTTTTGACTGGGTCATGGGCACAGGTTTGGAAGTAGCTGCCAAATTCAGCAAAGATTATGGTTATGCAGAGAACTATGCATATGGCTTGTTGATTTTAATAAGAGAATTAAGCATGTGTTCAGTACTCTTAATTCTTTTCTGAAAATTAGTATGATTCTGGAATGCTGAAGTGTGCCCTTCAAGAGCAGTTATGGATTTTGTTGTGGGATTTTGGAAAAGAACTGAAAAGAAAAGCATTCATAGTAGCTGGCTGGTAGTTTTTTTTATTATGTATGCGTCTGAAAATGTTACATTTCCATTAATTCCATTTAAATGAGAATGAGCGAACTTTTTACGATAATGGAGTATCTAAGTGTTCATTACTTTAAAAGTTTGTCCAATGTACACATATTTTGACAGTTTTTATTTTTGATTATCTGAAGGGGGGGGGAGATGGAATTTTAATTTTTCTTGAGGAATAGAAGACAGGACATTTAATGTTAATTTTTAAAGCCTTTTCTGAAAACTCTGTGTTTATGTATTGTATGATTCAACGTTCTATATCAATTGTTTTTTACGTTTTACCAAAGGAAAGTGTAATGAAACTACTGAGTATAGTTATAACCAGGAGGAGGAAACCCTGCACCAGGCATGTGGAAATAAGTGGTCCTGCTCCTTTACTATTCACTTGTACTTATTACCACAAAGTATAAAAAGATAATTTCTGCTCCCCCGTTTTTTACTTTGTACATGATATAAAAAGGTTTTTCAGATGTAGATAAACATTCCCACTGTAGATAAACATTTACCTGGAAGACTAATTACTGCATACATATACAGTCAGAGCTTGGTTGCATTGCAAATCTTTGACTCTGGACATTTTATAGTAATTCTGTTAATGTTTTAGTTTATGCACTAATGTATTAAATGTTAGATCAAAAGTGTAGTTCTGTTAAATATAACACATGTAATTTGCAGTATTGAATATCTGTTCCATGCCACTTGGTTTTTTGTTTTTGTTTCTGTTAACCATAAATTACCATGTTTGTAGATATAATTCTTTTGTAGTCATGCTTTCCTGGTAACTCCTTAATAAGATACCCAAATGTCTCTGTCTATGCTTGCATGTTATCTTATGCAAACTAGGCAAGATTTGATATAGTCACTTAAACATAGTCCCATTTTAAAACAATGCTATTGACATAGTCCTCTCCATTATCAGCCAAGTCCAGAGTGCCTTGTCTCCTCTCTCCTTGGCTGCTCAGTAGATGTATATGTTTCACAGTGTGTCAGATCCATGGTATAAGAGACAGGTAAATGCATATAAAGGTACTGCGCAGAGGTGTCCATTACAAATAATGCTTGGGGCACTGCAATACTTGGCTTGAAGAGAAAGGAGGGACGAAGACAATTTACCGATCTCTTTCTACTGACAGAACTCCGACTGGTGAAGTAGAGTTGAATCATGGTCTACGTTTGCAGAGTTCATAAGATAAAGTGAATGTTATACAGACTGTAGTAGTTATCAGTGCGGCATTATATAAAAAACAAGGATTCCTATGCCTCTCTTTTAAAACTGTATGATATAGATTTCAGATAGAGAATGAACTCTAAAGCCCAATAATTATTAGTTTTATCTGTACTGCATTGAATCTTCAAAAATATTTTTTCCTGAGAGTTAAAGACAGAAAATTGGCAAGTACAAGTGTACTTTGCAAAACCTGCAATTATTTACATCACAGTCCAACTTTTAAATCTCTGAACCATAGCAGTCTTAGAAACTATGTGCAACTTCTGCTGCATGATACTAAGATTGATGCAATCACGTCCCTGAAACTCCCTGCACTGCACTGATGGTGGACTAGTCTTAGCCATCATATAGACAGATGTGAACTCATTTTGTGATTCCCCCGCAATCCTGTATTGTATCAAGATGGGTTCTCATTTTTACTGTAATATTCTTGCTTTATGATGACAGGCTACTCTTAGAGAGTGCCTACTCTATTATATTTTATAGTAATGTTTGTTGTCTTAATATTTTTGGGCAGCATTGTGGCTACAGAGCCCATTAGACATACTGCTGCCTCCAATTATCAGGTGTTAAGATATTTGAGACATATGTCTTTTCCCATGTAATATGCACTGAGAAGCATTGCCATCCTACAGGCAGAAATTTTGATGAAAAAACAATAAACGATTTAAATATCAGATGGTTTTGGATTTTTAATGAGCATCCCTTAGCAATAAGTTTTTTTATAAGAAAAAACTTTCATTCTTTAGCAGAAAGGAAGTTATAATAACTATTGGCAATATATGTAGCTTTTGACATATTCTATGCATTTTATTACATGTACCGGTAAATATAATGCTACCTGCAATAATTCAAATTCTGCTAATTGTGGCTAATTAGTAAGATTTGAAATAGCATTTGTAAAGATCGTTAGCATTTTCTTTAAATTTAAATTAAAAAACAAACAAACCGAGAATACACTGAGGTGTTTTAAGTGGGAACTGATATACAAATGTTTTAAATTAATAAAGAAACAAAAAATTGCTGTAATGAGCCATTTAAACCTGAGGTAGGAGAGGGAAAGGGATGAAATACAACTTTATCTCTTATCTGAACCATGACCGATTACTTCTTTTGGCAAGAATATTTCTTAAAGCAGATAAAAATGGAGGGAAGAAAAAGTCAACATGCAACTGCCCTGGTAATTTTAATTTTACTATTTTTATATAATGCTTTTTCCTTGTTCCAATAAATAAGGGGCTCTGCTGTGTGCCAGAGTATCATATTTCATTCAGAAGTGCAAATTGCTTCTGAAATTTTAAATTTCAATTTTAAAGTGGCGCAGTGGTTAGAGTGCAGTAGTGCAGTCTACTGCAGATCATCATCTGCCAGCAGTTTGGCAGATCGAATCTCACCAGGCTCAAGGTTGACTCAGCCTTCCATCCTTCTGAGGTGGGTAAAATGAGGAATTGGGGGGCAATATGCTAACTGTAAACAGCTCAGAGAGGGCTGCAAAGCACTGTGAAGTGGTATATAAGTCTAGGTGCTATTGCTCTTGAGATTGCATAGTATTCTTACGAAAAGTAAGTAGAAGCTTCCAATTTAGACATTACTGGATACATTCTTTTAAATTACAGATTAACCAAAACACCTTTTATAATAAGAAAGAGCTTCCAGTCTAAAGATGCTGGTATGTATCTCAAAATCTAGGTTTGGAAGGAATGGTTTTGACAGAATTTGTAGATTGGGTTACTTTGTAGTATAATAGTTTGGTACTAGATTTGGAAGGTGAAATTACAACGACTATTTTTTTTAAAAAACCCTAATGTTTGACAATGCAGTATCTTTGGGAGCATGGATTCTATTAGTTAAATATCCAACTTGCTGCCTAAAATTCTCCCCAAGTGGAGAAAACTAAGTGGATGGCCCTACATTTTCTATTACTAACTACTAATTTCCAGGAACTCAATAAAATATAAATTTTTAATGCACTTGGGAACTTGGTCTTCTTGGATGAGAAGCCCCTTACACACTGTAGAAAACCAGTTGTTGCTTGAGTTATTTGGGACTAATGACAGGATAATAATTATAGTACTAATCTATTGGACTGACCCCAAATTGGAATCAAGTTTGAAATGGACTCTATTATAATGAGTACTAAGAAGATAACATCAAATATCTAAAATAATTAGAGGTCAGAATGGTTTACAAAGTGTGCTTTGTTCTCTGCCACAGCTTTGCAACTAGTGTTCTGCAAAAACATCATTAGACTGCAGATTCCAGTTGTTAAGGAGATTTTTTTTTCTTTTTTGGAAAATGCAATGTGGATCCTGCAATTTAGGTTTAAAAAAGAGATTACAGCTGGTGATGATGTGTTATATGTTTTTCTAATTTCTTTCATCCCATGAAAATGTGATGACCAAATTCTGAAGGGCTGGGAAATTCATTTGGCTTTATTCCTTCATTTTGTTTATTATGGTAACATAGCAGTAGGAGAATACAACTACATAGGTCTGTTGCCTTGAAATTAATTAAGTTTATTTTGTTATTTCAGTGTTGGAGGAAAAAAACCCTGCATGTTTATATAGAATTTGATTTTTTTAGAAGATAAAAACTAATACAAACTAAGAAAAACAAACCAAAGAGAAAGTTAAAAGTGCAAGGAACAAAAAGTAAAAGAAAAGAAAACAAAGAAAAAAGGGGGAAGAGACAAAGATGTAGTTTCTGATCTTTACAGTAATCCAAGTATAAATCTAGCTCTTAGTCTTTGGCTACAAGTATAAAAGCCCGTTTTAAACAATTCTACTAGATCTTCTATATTCATATTTTTGCTAACATCTCCGTCTTCTCTCATTTACTCTTGAAACCTGCTAATGCACTAATTATTTTAGTTTTCTCATTAATGTTTCAATTCCCTTTAAAGGATCTTCCAGGAGCAAAACTTTCAAGGTTTAAGTTATACTAACACGTTCAAAGTTTTCCAGATTAGGGTGGGCCAAAAAATAAAAACCCCGTGACCAAAAATATTCAGAAAATTTTCGAGGCGGAAGACCTCTCGACAGTCAAAAAGCCAACTTGTCGCCACCTAGCGCCGCACCCCCCACACCCCCGCTGGGCACGCTTGCGCCCTAGAGAAATCGCGAAGCACCATAGAGAGCATTACACGACAACAGAACACGGGTCTCGATTTACTTCCGGTATCAAAGGGGCATGTTCAGCTGTTTCCTTTGCTCGTATACTTCAGTTACTTCTCTACCTCTGTCAAGATGGCGGCGGGCGCGGGGAGCGGAAGTGGCTCCGGCGCGGCTGGAGCTGCCTCGGTAGCCTCGCTCTGGAGCGAAGTGAATCGCTGCGGCCAGAATGGGGACTTCGGGCGCGCGCTGAAGTCCGTCAATAAAAGTGAGCAAGTGTTGCCGCCCTACCGGCGTATTATTCTCTATTCTTTTGAGACGGAGTGCGGGGAGGGGGGGTCAGTGTGGACCGGCAACCCTCCGTTGTAGACAATTGCAGGAGCACAAGTGACGATGCATTTGTCTTCAGTGAAGTTCTTCCGACTTTGCGAGGCAGATTGCTACCTGCCTTGCCCCTGCCGTAGGTAGAGCAGCGGCAAAGGAGTAACAGCTGGTCTTGCCTGAGGTGAAATTCAACTGGAGCTTGTTATTCTGGAGTGCTCCGCTTCTCTATTAAAGATACAATGTATCTGCTTTCACGCTGATCTCGCCATGAAGGGGGGGAAAACTCGCCTCTGAGAATGGTTGCTGGCTACTTTGCTTTGGCCTTAGCCGATTAATGTGCCTTTTTGCCCCAAGATCTGTGATATAGGAATGGTAGTAAAGCCGGTGTTTACTTTCTGCGACTCTGTAAAAAAATAGTGTGACAGAATGACAACTACTACTCAAAAATATTTTATAATAAGTATACAGCCTTTTATGGAGTTGAACAAGCTTCCGAAAGCTGTTGTTACTGTAATGCTTCAACAAAAATGCTTCATTTCTATTAACATGCTCTGCAAAATATCCATTTCATGAGCAAACCCTTTTCTATATGTTCATCTCAAGCGAGCTCTGATGGCTTTTAACAGCTGTGTGACAGGTAGGAATTCATTACATGTCTTTCTAGTCACTGTATTAAAAAGTGCTTCCTTTGCTGAATGGCCCCTTGTTATATAGTTTTTAAAAGCATAGGGAAAATGGAAAGTTAACAGCCTTTCATGGAAAAAGCACCTGTACTTACTATAACAAGCTGGCCTTCCTCACAATTGTCCTAAACAGCCATATCTTTTTAATGTTTCCAGGCACAGCTTAACTGTAATTAGGCAAAAGAAAAAATAACTAATATTTATGATGATCCCATTCCCTAGTAGTATTAGCATATTATTTGTCTCCTTTATCATACTATGTGAATTTGAAACTCAGTTCCATTTTAAATTATTTGGAGAAAATTGAGATAGACATCCTTTCAATTAGATACAGTAGTTCAGGAAAGACAGTAATTATGTTGTTAGTGATTTTAGTCCAATATGGAAACCTTCCACCAAATAATTCACTCTCCAAAAATAAAATTGACATGCACATGAGCATATATTCTTCAAAATGTTCAGTTTATAAATCCAGCTAAGTTTTCAAAATCAGAGATATGAATAGGTAACAGGTACAAACCATTTTTAGTATATGTACATTCCGTAGCTTAATGCATTGAATTTGCTTCTAGTACTACAAATCAGTAAGGATGATGTGACTGCTTTACACTGCAAAGTGGTATGTCTTATACAAAATGGAAGCTTTAAAGAAGCCTTGAGTGTGATTCACACCCATGTCAAAGTATTAACTAGGTAAGTATTATTAAATATTATTAGACAGACTATCTCTGCGATGTTTTCTGTATTTTTTGAAATATGAAAAAGTACATAGATGTGTAAAAGTAAAACACATTTATAGAAAACATAGGGATGCACTTAATTTAAAACACATTTGAAGGAAGTTTTTCAGAACTCATACAATTACTATACCTCTGATACTTATTAAAGCAACCCAGTCTTTCTCAGTTTTGTGAGCCTGAAAAAAAGAAATGGCTGCCTTAATAAGTCCACTGATGAGATTGTTGGAGCAGTCATGTCTTTTCAGGTGTGCTCATTAATTATCAATGCATAGAGAGCTGTATTCTCTTACAGTGGGGCAAAAAAGTATTTAATCAGCCACCAATTGTGCAAGTTCTCCCACTTAAAAAGATGAGAGGCCTGTAATTGACATCATAGGTAGACCTCAACTATGAGAGACAAAATGAGAAAACAAATCCAGACAATCACATTGTCTGATTTGGAAAGAATTTTTTTGCAAATTATGGTGGAAAATAAGTATTTGGTCAATATCAAAAGTTCATCTCAATACTTTGTTATATATCCTTTGTTGGCAATGACAGAGGTCAAATGTTTTCTATAAGTCTTCACAAGGTTGGCACACACTGTTGCTGGTATGTTGTCCCATTCCTCCATGCAGATCTTCTCTAGAGCAATGATGTTTGGGGCTGTCGCTGGGCAACATGGACTTTCAACTCCCTCCAAAGGTTTTCTATGGGGTTGAGATCTGGAGACTGGCTAGGCCACTCCAGGACCTTGAAATGCTTCTTACGAAGCCACTCCTTCATTGCCCGGGCGGTGTTTTGGGGATCATTGTCCTGCTGAAAGACCCAGCCACGTTTCATCTTCAATGCCCTTGCTGATGGAAGGAGATTTGCACTCAAAATCTCACGATACATGGCCCCATTCATTCTTTCCTGTACACAGATCTGTCATCCTGGTCTCTTTGCAGAGAAACAGTCCCAAAGCATGAATTTGCCACCCCCGTGCTTCACAGTAGGTATGGTGTTCTTTGGATGCAACTCAGCATTCTCTCTCCTCCAAACACGACGAGTTGTGTTTCTACCAAACAGTTCTACTTTGGTTTCATCTGACCATATGACATTCTCCCAATCCTCTTCTGGATCATCCAAATGCTCTCTAGCAAACTTCAGATGGGCCCGGACATGTACTGGCTTAAGCAGGGGGACATGTGTGGCACTGGCACTGCAGGATCTGAGTCCCTGGCGGCGTAGTGTGTTACTGATGGTAGCTTTTGTTACATTGGTCCCAGCTCTCTGCAGGTCATTCTCTAGGTCCCCCCGTGTAGTTCTGGGATTTTTGCTCACCATTCTTGTGATCATTTTGACCGCACGGGGTGAGATCTTGCGTGGAGCCCCAGATCGAGGAAGATTATCAGTAGTCTTGTATGTCTTCCATTTTCTTCACACCAGGCTGCTTGCAGATTCAGTCTTCCCAGCATGGTGCAGGTCTACAATTTTGTTTCTGGTGTCCTTCAACAGCTCTTTAGTCTTCACCATAGTGGAGTTTGGAGTGTGACTGTTTGAGGTTGTGGACAGGTGTCATTTATACTGCTAACAAGTTCAAACAGGTGCTATTAATACAGGCAATGAGTGGAGGACAGAGGAGCCTCTTAAAGAAGAAGTTACAGGACCGTGAGAGCCAAAAATCTTGCTTGTTTGTAGGTGACCAAATACTTATTTTTTTACCATAATTTGCAAAAAAATTCTTTCCAAATCAGACAATATGATTGTCTGGATTTGTTTTCTCATTTTGTCTCTCATAGTTGAGGTCTACCTATGATGTCAATTACAGGCCTCTCTCATCTTTTTAAATGGGAGAACTTGCACAATTGGTGGCTGACTAAATACTTTTTTGCCCCACTGTATAATATAAGATGACTCAGAATGCAGCTACAACTATATATGCTGATATATATTATCCCTCCTGAACTTGATATTGAATTGAAGTAAATCTGCTCATATAAAATGATTTTAGAATACTAGTATCCAATTAGTCAGTCTGCTAAATATTCCAGAATTTCAGCTTCATAAATACATAAGTGTCCGTGGAGACAGAAATAATATTATTCTCTATGCCTTTTGTTTGTTTCTGCCATTGGTATAGCATGCATTGTTTTAGGTATTTTTTGCTATTACTTCCATGGTAATCCCTTTTCCCCAACCTGTAGATTTGTTAAAGACCAGATATAGTAATAGAAGTCTTAGGAATGATGAACTCATTCTCTTAAATCCTTTATTTTGTAGTTTAACAAATGTCAGTTATCCATTAGGGGTTAGGTTAGAAGGTAAATGCTAAACCTTAGCTGTGTTACAGATGCACCTGAGTTAATCTCGGAACTGGCAGTTTTATCTATTCATTAAACCTCTGCTAACATCCTTTGCAAGGTTTTTATGCTTATATTTACTCTTCACGGGAAACAGCTGGGTTTTCTTAACTTTTAAATACTTACAGTGCATTAAATTCCAGTATGTTGTGATCATATTTCATTACATTAATATCCTCAACATAGATATAGGTTCAGATGTGAATTGCATCAATTATAATTAATCAATTATTATTACATGCTGCAACTTTGAGCAGTTCCATAATATGTTTCTAGAATTTAAACTTTATTCTCCATTGTACAGTGTAAGAAAGTAACCTCTCCCATAGGTAAAATGTTAAGCTACATACTAATATAATATATCAATGTTTTGAGAAAAATGAATAGTGAGAAATAACCTCCGTATTTCATTTATATGTTGCAGTGACTTGATAGCTTTTGAGAAGGCTTATTGTGAATACAGGTTGAACAGAATTGAAAATGCTCTGAAGACCATTCAGGGAGCCAGCCACCAGACAAACAAATTAAAGGAGCTCTATGGACAAGTGGTAATTACTCCTTTGTTTCAAATGCAAAGTCCTCCTGTTGGTCTAGTGTACATTTAATGATTATGCAAGTAAAAAAACTGGAGGTCAACCATTACTGCCCCAAATGTAGCATTAATTATGAAATAACTTGATATTACATTTCCTTCTATCATATTAAAGTGTAAACTAAAAATATTGTTGGACATTATGTGTCCAGGGCTCAGGTCTGAGGCCCCGAGGGTATGAAAGAACCTGTCTCCTGGTTATGTGGATGGTCTTTTTTCTCAGTTACTACATATTTTAATTTTTGTACATATATTTGTTTATTGTTTTTATTTTTATTATTATCCATTGTTTAGTGTACACAATTTTACAGAAAACCTTTTCCACAAAAAGTATTTTGTTTTTTTCCACAAAACAGTTTTTTATATCCAAGTGTTTAAATATTGTGAATATCATTATAACTATGTGATTATTTTTTTTAACTTCACACTTTTATACACTGTAGATTCTTTCAACTATAGAGGAAAGAGCAACATTTTACACTTCTGTGTAGGTTGTGAATTGAGGGCAGATAAAAATATAGCTGCTACTGGTTAGAAGTATCCTGACTCAGATTGAGGAACTAGCTTTGTCCAAAAACTTGTAGAAGCTTTCTCTGTTGTTTTTTGGAATTGCTAAAATGTGATGCTAAATAAAATGAACTGCAGTAACTGTATGTTTATCCAGGGATTTGATTTTATACATGTTTATTCTGTATCTGATTTACCAAGTTATTATTTTTTTCTTTTCAGTTGTACAGATTAGAGCGTTATGATGACTGCTTGGCTGTGTATCGGGATCTTATCCGTAATTCACAGGATGACTATGAAGAAGAACGGAAAACCAATCTTTCTGCAGTAGTTGCTGCACAGAGCACCTGGGAGAAAGTGGTGCCAGTAAGTAAGTTTATAGTAACAATATATAGAATATGTGAATCATTCCTTTCACACCTCAGTTCTGTCACTCTGCCATAGATTAATTATTCACCAGCATTGTTATAAAATGACTAATGAGAATGGAGAGATTAAGAATTGTTCTGAGCCATAGACTTATGCAACTGCTTTTTCATCAGCTCTAACTTGGCAGCAAAATTAAAAGAAAGCAAAAAAGAAAAAGAAAAAAGTTCATCAACAAATCCTTTTGCTGTGTGAAAGTGTCAAGTCTCTATAGCAGTGTTTTTCAACCTTTTTTGTGCAAAGGCACACTTTTTTTCATGAAAAAAATCACGAGGCACACCACCATTAGAAAATGTTAAAAAAATTTAACTCTGTGCCTATAGTGACTATATATAAAGTAATTTTCCCACGGCACACCTTACACTATGTCACGGCACACTAGTGTGCCGCGGCACAGTGGTTGAAAAACACTGCTCTATAGTACCCTAAGGGGTAGCAGGATTTTCCCCTCAACTGTGGCATCCATGGATCTCAGTTCTCTATAGCCAAAAGGGAGCAGCAAATACAGCCAAGACCAAAGTATCTACAGTAGTAGCGAACAAGTTGTATATCTTATACATCTTCTCTCTTGCCCGAGAGAATTGTACATTGGCAAATTATAGTCATCTGTGACCCAACAATAATGCTGCCTTTCCGAATCAGTAGAAGGTAGAGAATCTTAGTTACAGAATCCAGTGATGAAACAAGAGTTTTACTAGGTATGCACTCTGAAAATAAGGATTGCAGTCTTTTTCTACTTTCAAGATATGAGCATATGTTTTAAGCATTGCATTGATTTTTCATATTGTATTTCATACTCTGCCTTCTTTTAGATAGGAAGCAGAGAAGTAGAGTTTGGGAGTTATTAATTTAATTTAATCAATTCTAGCTTTAACAACGCAAGTACCCCTCCAATAGCCAAGCAAAGAACTAAGGCAAGTGTCCTTTAGCATGCCACCATTATCTGTTAAGCAGGCACACAAGTTGAGAAATTGCACCATAGCTGGAAAGATACTGTGCTAGAGAGGTAACATCTTTTGATGGTGCTGAAGAAAGATAGAGATTGGAGAGCCACCCAGACCCTGAGGCCTCAAAATATATTTGCCACACATTAAAGTTTACAATGGACATATTAATAGAAGTCTTCCTATGAATAATTTCCTAGGTTTTGGTGGATATGACAGAGACCTATCAAACATCACAGAGGCCCATCACACACTTCTCCCTTATCAGAGGTCTTTCAGGTTTGGATCCAATAATGATCAATTTTAGTTGAGAAAGTTGTCCTTCAATCTGATATCAGTAGCAAAAATATTCATTGAGGTGAAGGTGGGACTTACAAGTCATTTAGGATGCTTATATGTGCTTGCTATGACAAGTTGTTTCAAATCCATATCCCTATTTATTTATTTAGTGAATGGCATATAAGTATAATCTTTATTGTCATTATACTTAAATACAACAAAATTGGTTTTAACCTCACTGGTGCAAAATTATTATGGTCTCATAAACTGTCCATATGACTCCAAGGTTGAGGTCCTTAGACCCTTAAGTGCATTATGCTAACTGTTAGACATTGTCCATTTAACTTACCAGTTATAATTTGGTTGTAACAAGAGGATGTACAATAATCACTATTAGCTTAAGTATGTTCATGCAACTGAAGGGAAGATTTTTTCCTCCATGAGATAGGAAGAAGTACTGTCCTCTAGCTCTACATGTAGATTTCACCCTTTCCTTCAGATGATCAAAAAGGTAAATTTTGAAACTACCCATTCATATTGGAATAGTTTAAATAAACAAGCAGATGCTATTTAAACTTACTCAAACTAAATTTCTTATTAATTAATTTTGCTCTGCTCAGGAAGACCTGGGCCTTCAGGAAGCTACCTATGAACTGTGTTACAATGCTGCCTGTGCTTTGATTGGACAAGGCAGGATGAATGAGGCAATGAAAATGCTGCAGAAAGCTGAAGGTAATGAGTAGTAAATTTAATTCCCTTCCATATTTAGAAAAAAATATTTCCCCTGGATTTTGTGTTTATAAGCAGTGGTATTCAATTTTTTTAGAACAATAAATCTGAAAAAGTACATTAAAAAGATCATTCATTCTTATGTCCTCAGTTCATTGCTTGATCCATCTGCCTAGTTAGATGGTAGTAAATAACCAGACTCAAAAACAGATTGAAACCTGGGTAATATCTTGGTGGACAAAACTCAGACAGGGTCCGCAACTTGGGAGTCCTCCTGGACCCACAGCTGACTTTCGAACACCATTTGTCAGCTGTGACCAGGGGGGCATTTGCCCAGGTTCGCCTGGTGCACCAGTTGCGCCCCTACCTGAACCGGGAGGCTCTCACAACAGTCACTCGTGCCCTTGTGACCTCTAGGCTGGAGTACTGCAATGTGCTCTACATGGGGCTGCCCTTGAGGAGTATAGGGCGACTTCAGCTAGTCCAGAATGCAGCCGCGCGAGCGATTGTGGGTGCGCCTTGCTTCACCCACGTAACACCTATCCTCCGCGAGCTGCGCTGGCTACCTGTCGATCTCCAGATACGATTCAAGGTGCTACTTGCCACCTATAAAGCCCTTCATGGTAGTGGATCTGGGTACTTGAGAGACCGCCTACTGCCAATCACCTCCACACGACCCATTAGATCTTATCGTTTAGGCCTCCTCCGAGTTCCATCCGCTGGCCAATGCCGACTGGCCACCACGCGGAGGAGAGCCTTCTCAGTGGTAGCCCCGACCCAATGGAACGATCTCCATGTGGAGCTTCATACCCTCACCACCCTCCAGACCTTCCGCACAGCCCTTAGAATCTGGCTATCCCGTCAGGCCTGGGGTTAAAGATTGTAACCCGCCCGAATGGTATGAATGTTGCGTTTTAATCATGTACTGTCTTATATGTAAAAGTCTGTTTTCCCTCCCTTCCTTTGGATTGTGAGCCACCCTGAGTCCCCCCCCAGGGAAAAGGGCGGCATACAAATAAACAATCTAAATCTAAAAAAATAAACAATCTAAATCTAGGAAATTACAGAACTTCACTAGGTGTTTTAATGTACTTGTTAGAGCCACTTATATACACACACCATATCCAGGGCAAACTCGTAATTGGGCAGAGACTAATGATACCATCTTTCACAGCCCAGTACTCACAAATGTTTTCTCATATAATTCCATTTTTGTAGACTAATGCGTTGAATGTTCATGCTGATGCTGCTACTTCTATATTGCTGGTGGAGACCGATGCATACAATGAGCACCAGCTTGGGGAAATAATCATGGCTCATCAGGAGTGAACTGCATTCTAATGTTTATAGATGGTTTGCTTTCTGATTAGTTCTTCATTCTTGTCCCTAGAATCACTGCAAAAACAGCAGTAATCTAAACGCTTTAAATGTAGCTCTATTTCTTATAAATCTTGAAACCCGAATGTTTCTGTTGGGGGAGGCGTAACTTTTTGACTTGCTAACATTCTGTCACTGCCTCGATGTTTGATTTGTGGTTTTGTATCTTCCAAAATTAATTTGTTACATTTTCCCTATAGATTTGTGTCGCCAATCTCTCTCTGAAGACTCGGTAAGTGTTTCAGTTCAATTGAACAATATATTTTTGTGTCAAATATGTTTAGCTGGTTGTAGCTGATATTTGCTATCCAAAGGTTTATTAAATTGGGGAAAGTCATTTGTGTTTTGTATTTAATAACGTTTTAATGTTGTTTTTATATATTTTGTACTTATTCTGAATTTTAATTTAGAATTATAAACCACCTCAAAATGTGGGCTGAAATATAATAAATAAACAGATAAGCAATTTATAAGAATCATTTCTCAGAGATTCTGAAACAGCACTCTTTCTATGAGCCTTTAAGTAACATCGTATCTTTTTTTCTAACTCCTTCACTAAAATGTAGTAGTGAAAATCTAGCTATAGACTTGTTAGCAAGGTCTTTAAAAGATAAATAGTAAAATTGCCAAGTTTCATTGTTTTTTAAAAGTTTTAAATACTTGCAGTTACTGATTTGTAGCAAAATATATTTATTGTGTTTGTAATTTAATCTAATGGGGTTCTGTTATCATAAATCATGTGCCATATTATTTGTTTTAGGATGTTTATTGATTTCTTAAAAGCATTTAAAAGTTTAAAATACTTGCAGTTACTGATTTGTAGCAAAATATATTTATTGTGTTTGTAATTTAAACTAAAAGGATTCAGTTATCATAAATCATGTGTGTCATATTATTTGTTTTAGGATGTGACTGAAGAAGATGTTGAGGCAGAATTGGCCATTATTCATGGTCAAATGGCTTATATTTTGCAACTCCAAGGTCATACAGAGGAAGCACTACAACTTTACAATCAGATAATCAAACTAAAGTAAGTAGTTGTAAGTGTATGTTTTGATAGTGCTTTTAACACTTTTAAAAAATGTCATACTTTCAAAAGTGGATGTATTCTATTTTTACAGACCCACAGATGTAGGATTGCTTGCTGTCATTGCCAATAACATCATCACTATTAACAAGGTATAGAATTTTTGCCACAATTCCTGAGAAGTCTTTGTAATATGATACTGTTTTGAATTACATTATATTTTTGTAAAGCTCTGCCTTCTGCTTGCAAAGCAGTAGATGAACAGATTGTCATAAGGCGCTTATGAAATACCACGTTTATGTTAATTCCATTCTACAACTTTCACAGGACCAAAATGTCTTTGATTCAAAGAAAAAAGTTAAACTGACCAATGCTGAAGGTGTTGAACATAAACTGTCCAAGAAACAACTCCAAGCAATAGAATTCAATAAAGCTTTGTTGGCCATGTATACTAATCAGGTAATGTAGATTTTGTACCAGTTTAAGTGGATTGATTAAGACAAGGCATCAGATTAGAACTCAGAAGCCTGAATTCTAGTCCTGCCTTGGATACAAAGCCAGGGTGAGTCAGTCTGTCTCAATCTTGGGAAGGAAGCAGTGGCAAATCATTTCTGAAATCTTGCCAAGAAAACCTCAGGGGCTCATCCAGGCAAACACAAGGAGTCAACTCATTTATTATGTCACATGGCTCCGAAATACACAGCTTAAAAATATGTGACTTCCTCACATAAGAAAGTAAACATCCATGCATATAAGAATCCTAACTTGCTAAAGAAAGAGTAGATCAACAATTTCCTAAAAAGCAGAGAGTTTATGTTAGAAGGAAGTTTGTGATACAAGGGTCCTGTCTCTAAAGAATTATGTTCTCAGTGGCTTTTCTTTCTCCAAAAAAGCTTTGTAAAATCTACCATACAATTGTTGCACTGTCCTAGGCTCATATGATCACCATTTGTAGTCTTCTCAGCTGGCTTCCAACAAGCAAAGTCAATGGGGAATGTCAAATTTGCTTAAGAACTGCATGATTCACTTAATAACTGCAGTAATTTGCTTAACAACTATGGCAAAAAGGTGATAAAATGGGTCAAAACTCCCTTAACAACTCCATGTATACTATTTTGGAAAATTACAATAGCAATAGCACTTAAACTTATATACTGTCCCATAGCACTTTACAGCACTCTGGGCAATGTCAGCATATTGCCCCCAACAATTTGGATTCTCATTTTACCAACCTCAGAAGGATGGAAGGCTGAGTGAACCTTGAGCTGGTCAAAATCGAACTCCAGATTGTGGGCAGTGTTAGTCTGTAATCTAACTACTGTGGTGTCTACATAGGTTCTTTATTATAATTCCTACACATATATTATATTCTCTTTTGAGAAATGTTGGGCAAAGTCACTACAAACTGGATATCCTGTTACTGTAGTATTCAAGATGTTTATTTGTTACATATATGTCTAGCCTTCTTTCTTTTGAATTGGTTTTCTGAACTTGACAATTTTTTAATCTTACCTCTTAGGCAGATCAGTGCCGCAAACTGGCATCAGGTTTACAGTCGCAAAGCCCTGAACACCTCCTTCCTGTTTTAATCCATGCAGCTCAGTTGTGTCGAGAGAAACAACATACTAAGGCAATAGAGCTCCTACAGGTATAGTTGGCTACTAGAAAAAAACAACAATAAATTTCCTGCAGGGGGACAAATCAACATTCTGATACAATTTTCCCCAATGGTTTCCTTTTAAAGATTCTTTTATTTTGATATTTCTGTAAATCACTGAAAATCATTTCATTCTCTAATAATCATGGCCCATGGTAAACTGTTAGTACTAACTGTATTTGTAGTCTTATTTCCGATAGAGGTTAAAAATAATCAATATAGATGTAATGCTGTTAAATTCCTAATAGAGGTCTATAGCAACCAACATTTTTCTCCGATACTTGCTCCGATAACATTAGTAGAAATATAATACTGCACTACAGCGGCTAAACTTCTAAGAGAAAATTAGTATATCTGGATTTTTTTTTTAAAGCTTGCAGCATAGGCAATAAAGGAAGACATGATGATTCATAACATTACTTCTGGTATAGAAAATAGAGATAAGTGTTCCTCATTTCCAACATTTAAATTTTGAGGGAAGTTCAAAAGAAGGTCTTTTTATATAGGTCATAGTTAAGCTATCATTAATTCTATAAAGACTTTGCTCTCGTGGCTATTAAGCTTTGCAATCTCCAAGATCATAGGCTACATGTCTTGGATATTGCTGCTAGGAGAAACAGTGGAATTATGAATCAACCTCTGTGCTTCTGATTGGCCAAATGCTTCACTAAGTGACCAATCAGCTTAATTCAGCAGAACTACTTTCTTAGGCTTTTACAATTAGACTAGTCTTTGCATATTCACATCTAAGAGTTTATTATTGGGAGGTAAATATTCCCCTATGTCATAGTCACTCAAAATAAAGTTCCTATTTTGAAACAAAGAAAGTCTGATTTGAATTCTTTCTTTTTTCTTTTTGCCCTGTAGGAGTTTGCAGATCAACATCCTGAGAAAGCATCTGAGATTAAATTGACCATGGCACAATTAAAAGTTGCTCAAGGTACTCTGCCCCCACTCCCCAATTCTTTAAAGAACTTTCATATGCTTATAGTAGCACTGTTACAGTCATATGTTGTGTTTTTGTGTTCAATTATTATTTCTGTGGAACATATTGCTGTTTTCTTGTAAGAATAAACTAGCATTAGAAGAAAATAGTTAATTGAGCATCAGTTGTTGGGAGACACTTAAGACAGGAATTGCTTCTTTTGTGCTTAAGGGTCAGATGAATTCTTTGCTTTATAGAAATATTATAATTTTAATATCATTTATGGTTGTGCATTTTTAAATATTTTGTATGGTTGGTTTTGATTTTCAAAGGAATTATATAAATAATGCTGTGACCAGAGTGACATATAAATTTGATAAATAAATAAAAACTTAACTGTGATGAATCGCATTTGTATTCCGTCATCTCTTGTGCTTCTAAGATTTCAGGCATTTCCTATATGTTTGTAAGAATATTTTTGTATTCATTAGAGGCAGAAGCCTTCTAAATTTTTCTATTAACTCTTGTCTGCTTAAATAACAACCAACATTCCGACAATGCTGGCTTATGCAATATTGTATGTCTGCAAGCCACCTGGAGTCGCTTCTAGCAAGATTGGCAGCACACCGGTTTAATAATAAATAATTAAATATTGTGGTACACCTGTAGCTCTAACTGAAGATTTGTTTGGTGTTGCCCTCTTTCTTCTTATTTAGATGGTAAATTTAATGTCCAATAAAAGACAGGATAAGAATATTGATAATTATGTCATTTGTTCTCTATCAAAGGCAGTGTTACGAAAGCATGCATCATCCTAAGGAGCATAGATGAGCTAAGGCATAAACCTGGCATGGTGAGTTATAGATATAATTCAGCATATATGAACGTAGTTATAAATTCCATGATAAAACAAATTCAAAATTTGCTTTGGGAGTCATTCTAGCACAACTGACAACTAACTTGTACAAGCAGTGACATTGAGAATCACGACCAGTGTATTGTATTATAAAGGAAGTTTGTGATACACACACACACATGGTCAGGATGCCTCTTTAGTTATGCATAAGAACAAGAGTTGCAGCCAATGCAATAATAGCAATAATAAGTAATAGAAATATGCAATTTCAGTAAAAATTTTGATTACAATAATTCTTGTGCTGGACATTTTATAGCAGTCTACTCCCAAAGGCCTTCTGGATTAGGTTTTTATGAGCTTCTGGAAGGCCAAAAGAATAGGGCTATTCCTTCCTTGGTATATTATTGACAAGAAAAACTTTTTTGTTTATAAAATTTGTATCATTTAGTTGTTTGATTTTATTTTAGTTCTGAAAGATATTTTATTTCTTGAGTAGTGATTCAATTACTCTTGATTCTATTCATTTTACACACAATTTATGCAGTGAAAAAGTTACAATTAAAACACAATGATAGTCTTTGTTTCAGCATTTATTACTTAAATAAATGTTCTCTTTCTGTTATCGCCTATCCATTCCTGAATGGCTATAGATATCAGCATTGGTGACAATGTATAGCCATGAAGAAGATATTGACAGTGCAATAGAAGTCTTGGCACAAGCCATTGAATGGTATCAAGAATTCCAGGTAAGTTATAGAATGTAGATGTGATTCAAGAGATAAGGTAGTAATGTATAGTTATAGGAGTGAAGATCTTGCTTTTGAATTAAATGCCATTTTCTCTAGAATAGTAAGCACCCAGGTGTTTATTTTCTTAAAAGATTGCTGTGATTTCTTAAGCAACTCTGGGTGGCTTACAATTATCATAAAAATCAATAAAAACAACAATAAAAACAATAAACAAAACCCTCCACATTTGAATAGTTTCTTTCCTCCTTTCAAAAAAATCTGCAATGCCGTGGTTATTCCATTAGGTTTTGGGGTAGGTTGAATATAATGTATGATTTAGAAAATTCAGAGAAACAGCAGAATAATCTATTGAAGAAGTGCAGATAGAAATAAGCAGTAGTTCTTTATTTTGCATAAAGTATGCTTCCAATTATAATTAATAATAACATATCCCCCAGTTATCAGATAACTGAGACATTCTATGGCCTGTAATTATGCATTATCCCCATCTCAATGGATTACTCTTGTTAGGTGTTAAAATAATTCCACAACAATAAGTGGTTTTTTTTATAGCTGTAGCTTTGTTGATTTGGGACAGAATTGGTAAGGAACAGAAATGTGTATTCAGGGAAAGGATTATTGATAATTGGGAAGTACTGAAATCAATGTACTATTTTTTTTAAAAAAATTAAAAACTATATCATCTAGCTTAGCCATTACTACTTGCCTACTTGCCTACTTATAAATTATTTCTTGAACTTCAATATTAAAAAACTTGAGTTTCAAAGGCATAAATTTTCTCAGTGTTCTATAGGATACTGTACTACAATAAATATCTATGTATAACAAAAATTATATATCATTTGTAAATTCTTGCCAACGTATAACTTCTAATAAAAAGTTAAATATAAAAATAACCGAAGAAGATTATACATGAGCTTCAAATCGGGATATAGATTTGCTACTCAGATTGATAAATAATTGACTTTGGAGGCCCCTAACATTCTGAAAGCCCAGAGCAGGCATCATCTCACACCAGCATATTAGTTGCTTTCAAATTAATTGTAAACAAATACTGTATTTTTTCAGCCCAAGTCTCCGATACTTTTGTCACTAATAAGAGAAGCTGCTAACTTCAAGCTAAAGCATGGCCGAAAGAAGGAAGCCATCAGTGACCTTGAGGAACTGTGGAAGTAAGTCTGTCTGAGAACCCCTAAAAATGAGGCTTACCAGGAAGTGAGAAAGACATTCACAAGTATGCTCCTGAGCAAATATATTAAAAATAACATACACTTAAGTATGTTAAATCCAAACATGGTAGTAATTAAAGCATGGATCAAAATTAAACATGGTCTAGTTTCACAGTTCATAACTTTGAGACAGATGGATAAAAATAATGATTCTCCTCACATTTCAGCCAGGCTAGAAGTATTTTGAGACATTGTTCAGGAAACAAAGCTCAAGGGTCCCTTGGTAAATATTGAAAGAAAAATTCATTACAAATATGGGTTTAACCTGTGTGTTTATTAATAGGTTTTAAAAAGCAATTTTTAAAGCAATCAAATATATAACCTGTTAGCCAACATTCAGATAAAGTTTCATTGCTTTTGATGTTTCATGATCCAAATTCCACACTTTTCCTCTTCCCCAAGAGCAATTTCATTCTTTTGTTAGAGAAGATTGTCTTTTCAGTTAAATACAAAGTCCCCTGGCTCCTTGCCTCTATCTTTATCTTGGTAGTTCAGTGGATATTCTATTGAATTTAAAATTGAAACATTATTCCTTACATTATTCATTAGATTTTTTAAATTGTTCTTGGACTAAACATTTAGGAATAAGCAAACTTATAATCTTCCTCTTAGAGAACATATTAGCTACCCTGTGATTCTTTCTAGTTTGCAAGCATTTGATGTATAAAATCTGACTTAGGGTACTGCCACTGCACTAAGTGCTCTCTAATAAAAATAGATTTTTGGATGCAATTTAGATTTTTTACCTTACTATTTTTGTATACAGTGGTCATGTTTTGTTACATTAACGGATCTGATGTTGTTTAGAGAAATTACTATAGATCTTTGTAATAATCCTGTGAAGCTGGTTGCTGTTGAAGTATTTTGGCAGATTTGGTAGAGCAAAGGCAGCACTTTCCACAGTAGTCGGTGGTTTTAAATCAATATTTAAATCAAGAGTCAATATTCAACCTCAGTTAATTCAAGTATAGTGGTACTTCAGTACTCATTGTTAATTGGTTCTGGGAGGCACAACGAGTACCAAAAACAATATCACACAGGTTTTTCCCATAAGGAATAATGTAGTGAGTCATGAGGCAGTTGACACTGATAAGTTCTAGCTTGTGAATTGAGTACCAAACAAAGGATGAGTACTGGGACAAAGTTTTCATATCAAAATGCATTGACAACCAAATTTGATGAGTTTCAAAGCAGTTGAGTACCAAGGTACCACTGTATTATATTGACTTATCTCAAGGTTTTTTCTAGCTGTAGCTTGAATAAACTTATTCCATCCAGCAAAATCTTAGGTTTGTAGCCATGCTGATTCTTGGCCAAGTAAGTGAGGGTTGGGTTAATAAAACAATATATAAATCATCTCAATCCAACTGGATTTTCCTGTCTCTTTTCTGATATGGAGGTAGGTGACAAGCAACTGTGAGCTACAGCTATGCTTGAAGTAAGAAATAAAGAAATAGCACTGGGATACTTCATGGTTGCTAATATCCAGAAATAATTTATCTGCTGTTAGTGGAAAAGATATCTGATTAATTCAGCTCTTTATTTTCATAGACAAAATCCAGATGATGTCCATACCTTGGCTCAGCTGATTTCTGCCTACTCACTGGTTGATGCTGAGAAAGCCAAAGTGTATCCTTTCTATGAGATTGAGGAGATGAATCTACAGGCAGTGTTTGGTCATTCCATCAAGTAGACCTGTTTGCCACAGTAAACTTGTACATCAAGTTATTTTTTTTAATTCATCTTCATGTTGTTTGTTTCAATATTTAAATCATCCCCTTGCTTTTATTTATTTTATCTATTGTTATTCCTAAACTCTTTCCTTGCAATAGTCTCAGCAAACATTTGCCTTCTTCAGACACAATGTCTTTGAAAGTAGATATAGAGGCACTGGAAAGCTCACATGGAGCAACATACATTCGGAAAAAAGGCGGGAAACCCACAACTGAAAATCAACAAAAAGAACAAGGGTAAAATAAGCTTTCTAAACTGATTATAAAATGAATTATAATGTCAAGCAAAGGGGATATGGAGAAGACCAGTTCCATAAACAAAACAAATATACTGGTTATACATTTCTTTCTTTCTCCCTTTGAAATTCTAAATCAAAGTCCTAAAATTTATCTTGGGCAACCATTAACTTCAAATCTTCTCATGCACTTCATTTCAAACATTTTCTTGCTTTTTTTTTAGGCAAGGGGATGTTAAGAAAAAGAAGAAGAAGAAGAAGGGTGAGTGTCTTACTGTTACAGTACTAGCTTGTTGTAAAACATACATTTGGGGATTTGGTTATTAGGATCTAAACACTTCCCAGCTAAAAATAAAATTTAAAAATATAGATTTGATTTGATTTGATATTGCAGCATTAGCTGTAGCCTCTCTTACTAAATTATTATTTAGACGGTAATACATTTCTAATATCTAATTGCTGGATGAAACAAAGAAGACCTGCTATCCTGCTTCCCAAAAGTAATTGTTTAGTCACAGCTGGATGCAAGATTAGATAGATTTTGGTAGTTTTTAATGCATCTTCTAAACTTCTAAAAAGACTGCCATGCTTGAAACAAATCCAATTTCCACAAGCCCGAGTTCCATCTTTGCATAGTATGCTATTTGTGGTGATATTGTATTACTGCAAAAAGGGACCTTAATAAAAGGCATATAGCTTACAATTAATATAAAAGTCAAAGTCCCATACATAAAACGTTTGGATTATATGAGTTTTGCAGTGGAATAAAATTTTGGGTTATATGAGTTTTGCAATGCAGCTATTCTTAAACATACAAATAATCATTATATTCCAAACACTATGTAGGAAAACCACCGAAGAATCATGATCCTAAAATGACACCTGATCCTGAACGGTGGCTTCCAATGCGAGAACGCACTTACTATCGAGGGAGAAAGAAAGGCAAGAAGAAGGACCAAATTGGGAAAGGAACTCAGGGAGCAATGACAGCAGCTTCCTCTGAATTGTGAGTAATTAGTTATCTAAACTTATGGATGTTAGTTTTGGGCCTAGTGCTGCCCAAGAACTAATACAGGTAGTCCTTAACTTACAAACATTCATTTAGTGACCATTCGAAGTTACAACAGCACTGAAAAAAGTGACATGTCCATTTTTTATAGTTATGGCCACTTGGCAACAGGAAGCCAGACTCACTTAGCAACTATGTTACTAACTTAACTAACTTAACAACTGCAGTGATTCACTTAACAACTGTGGCAAGAAAGGTTGTACAACTGTTATGCTTAGCAGTGGAAATTTTGAGCTCAGTTGTGTTGTAAGTTGAGGATTACTTGTAAGAAGGATGAAAGGATAGATATTTCATGTTTGGAACAAAAGATGGTAATTCTTTGCTGTGATAAATAAGCACATTGACCAGGAATCCGAAATAATTTTATATTAGATATATATAGTTGCGTTTAGTTAACTTATAATTAATTATAGTATATACAATGAGTTGAGAAAAGGAAAGTTGGGTGAGCATTTTATGTTATAGACAAAGGGAAAAGTAAGTTATAAAACAACAATGTTCTGTTCTGAATTATGTCTTGAATTACTTTGTTTGCCTGCATAGGTTTACTACATGGCTACTTCTATACACAATATTCTTATTATACCTTTTTGCAGATGTTCTCTTTTAAGTATTTTATCATTAATGCTGTCAAGAAATTGCTTTCTACTGTCTTTGGAAAAGCAGAATGTGGGGCACAGTGTTGCTGCTTAGTTAATTGACACATTGTGATCTGAAGTGCTCAGGAAGATGAGGTTGCCAGTTTAAAATCATTTAATATGGCTTCCTGTTTTGTCCCATAGTGAAGCAGATGAGGCTTTTCTAACTTTGGGTACAGGTAGTCCTGGACTGCCCATTTAGCAGTCTGAAAGTATGCAAATTTGAGTAGATAAATAGGAACCACTTTGGTGGGAAGGTAACAGGGTATCATGTACCTCGTCATATAGTTTTGCTGGCCACATGATCATGGAAATGTCTTTGGACAATGTTGGTGCTCTCGGATAAGAAACAGAGATGAGCACCGCCCCCTAGAGTTGGATACAACTGGTCAGGGGGAAACCTTTACATTCACATTTATTCACGGACTTAACACTTTTTGTTTAATGATGGTTCAAAGTTATGATGGCCTCAGAAAAAATGACTTGTGACCTGTCCTTAAAGTACAATTGTCATACAAACACCAGGGTCATGTGATTATAATTTAGGCAATTGGCAATTGCTTGCTGTTACAACTGTTACAGCAACTTGTGGTCACATGATTGCAATTTGTGACCTTCGTAGCTAGCCTCTGATAAGCCAATTCAATTGGGGAAGCCAGATTCACTTAACAATTGCATGATTTACATTAACAGATGATTCATTTAACAACCATGCTAAAAATGGTCATAAAGTTCGGTCTGATCATTAGATAATTTATTTATGACTACACTGACAGATATTCTGATCCCAATATGGTCATAAATTGAGGATTACCTGTATTGCCTTCTTAATATCTGAATAGGGAAGGCAAAGGACAAGTCTTATAGAATCCATTGCTCTCAAAGTATGAGCCTGCAAACAAAAGCGTGATGTGGCAAAAAATAGAATCTGAGAACATTCTCACTTTGTTCCAGTTCTTGAAGCCCAGCTTTCTATTCAAACATCCCCTTTAGTCCCATTTCTGCAGCTATTTCTGCCGTTTCCTGAGCAGTTCAGGCAGAAGTTGGAGAGAATGGAAGGTTGTAGTTCTATTTGGGGAAATAGTAATTTTATCTTTTACAGTTAGGGAATTCCATGGGAAATTTTTGCTTTTTAAAGGGCTTTGAAACGTTTTGTGGTAGCATCGAATGGTAGCATATCTCCATCTTTAGTCACCTCTAATCATGGGGCAAAAGCTGCTGCATTTGTTGGTTTTGAAACAAAGGATGTGTAATAAATTTGGCATACCAAGCAGCAAGCCATCACAACTATCTAGTTTACTTTCCCACTGCTTAGTGGACATTATTGGTCAACTATATATTGTTGTGTGTCTCTGAGATAAATTCTCTACAGCTTAATAACAAAATTGTTTACAAGTTCTTTGATTAGAGTTGGAACTCAGTACAGATTGTCAAAGATAGTAAGTTGTCAGATAACTTCTTGTAGATGGAAATTAATCCTTGGAAAATAGCCTTATATACTATTTAAATATTTGTCAACCTTACAGAACTTTCTAGACGAAGAAACCACTGCCATGTTGGTCTAAAACTTCTTTTATTACAATAGATTTAGTAACAAAATATTTTAAATCTGAATGTGCTTCCTCCTTATATTTTATCTTTGTATGGATTAGTGAGGGGGACTATCTGAAGTGTTTTCTCAAGTTACCATAGTTTCTGGGAAAGGACTCAGATCCCACTTGTCTGATTGTTGCCCTGGTAGCAGTTCTTCCAACTGTCCTCCAAAGCCATTTTCAGTGGCCTCTTCAGTTCTTTGCAAGCAAAAGTTAGAATTCATATGTAGTTTATCTGTCTTAAATATGTGAATACTGTAATTTTTTTGCATGTAATTTATTTTGGTCTGTTTGTAACTAAAAATCAACTTTATATTACTCTTTTTTTTTTGCAGGGATGCTAGTAAAACTGCTAGTAGCCCACCTACATCCCCACGGCCTGGCACTATAACAGCTATTCCATCAGCATCAACAAGCAACATGATACCACCCAGGCACCAAAAGCCTCCTGGTGCAGCAGCAACAAAAAAGAAACAGCAACAGAAAAAAAAGAAAGGTGGAAAGGGAGGCTGGTGATCAGGACAAGCAGCTGAAATTGCTATATTTTTTTCTTGTTATGACAACTATGAACATAATAAAGGTCAAACAAAAACAAGGTGAATTTTTCAAAATTGTGTTTGGTCTCTAAATTTTTTTACAGAGAAAGTTTGTTTTTGTATTAGAATCCATTGTTGGGGGCATTATTTATTTTTGAATTAACTGAACATTTCAAGGAGACATTAAACCAAATGGGAACTGAATAGCAACGCTAAGAAGGAATTGAGTTCTGATTTTTTTTTACTTGAAAATGTTTTAAAAATAATGTCTTTAGCTGATTTTTCCACGTGTTGACTGGCTAGTAGCAACTAGCAGAGATTGCTAGATAGACTGTTTATGGCACTGAATGAAAAATAAAAAAGCCTGGAACTCCTACAGGTTCCATTCTTTTCTATGACTTGAGTTTTGTTACTATTATATCTCTGACCTTCTTCAAGTTTAATTTCATTAAAATGCACTTAGAATAGCCTAACAAAACTTGTGTATTGATAATATAAAAGAGAATCAAAATTGAACATAGATAACAAATGCTCAACATTTGACTCCAAAATGGAAGAAAAACCAGCTATAATACTGTCATTAAGCATTTTACTGCAGTAACATTTTAAAATCCTGTATCATGCTTTTGTATTTTATCCGTTTCTATATTCCCTAATTTTCCATTTATGGACTATTAAGAGAGTACAAGTCATCCTCGACTTATGACCACAATTGAGCCCAGAATTTATGTTGCTAAGTGAGAAATTTGTTAAGTGAGTTTTGCCCCATTCAATGACTTTTTTGCCACAATTGTTAAGTGAATCACTCTAGTTAGTAACATGGTTGTTAAGTGAATCTGGCTTCTCCATTGACTTTGCTTGTCAGAAAGTCACAAGATCACATCACCCTGGGACACTGCAACTGTCATAAATATGAACCAGTTGTCCAGCATCCAATGAAAATCACATGACCATTTGGATGTTGCGACTGTCATAAGTGTGAAAAATTGTCACTTTTTTGAGTACTGTTGTAACTTTGAATGGTCACTAAATGAACTGTTGTAAGTCAAGGACTACCTGTAGTTTAGTTATGATAAGGTTTAAAACAATAAAGTGTAGCTCTTGGCAAGTTCCAAACAAAAAATGTTTAAAAAAGGGGGGGGGACAGGTTTTTAAGCAGCAATGCACCTTGCAATTGCTATGTCATAAGTAAACGAATGTTGCAGAAGTATTTAAACTTTTTTTAATGTCTAATTGGTAATGACTTTCTTAGTGGGTAGAAAATATACACACTTAACGTGTTCAGAAAGAGCCTAGAATCAATGGTATGTATTTGCGCTCAGGCGATAGCATTGCTGGTGCTCTTGAATCAAGTAAAGCCATTCCTTGCCTAATTTAAAAGAAACTGCATATTAGTGCAACAGACCGAACGCCAAACGCCATGTCTTGCGCAAGTAAAGCGATCCTTTCTCTGGCTGCCCAGAGCCTCTGAGAGATTTTATCGCTTATCCCTCTCGTTCGCTTCAGTGGGAATAACTGCTCCGTAAACGAGTAGGCAGGATCGTGCTTTCGGCCACAAATCCTACACGCCTGTTGTTCACACAATACTAAGGCTCATCCGCTTGGAAGAAACCGCAGGGACCCTCCTTCCGGCATAAGCTGTTGTGGACGCAGCGGGGGCGGAGCCCCAACGAGAAGAGGCGGGCCTTGGAATCGGGCTCCGCCTGCGCACCGGAGGGGACCGAAGTAAACGTCGCCGATCTTGTTGCTTCCCGTCCTGCCCGAGCTCTTTTCTCCCGGGCGGTCATGGCGGGCAGCCTGCGGCAATTCGCGTTCGTGGGCACGGCGGTTGCCGTCACCGGTGGGGTCGCCTATGCTCTTTGGCGCAATTACCTCTCCACCCAAGAGCCTCCGGGACGCGACGATCAGCAGTCTCGGCTCCGGGTGCAAGAAGAAGGCACAGGGCCGCCGGCGGGACAGGTAGTGAACGCGTGGGAATTAACTTCCAAGGCTGCAAGTAGAGCCCCGTGCATTTAGGCACTGTTCTTGTCAGTAGAAGTCGAACGGGTAAAACTCTAATTACTTGTAACTTTTTTTCTTTAAAAAAATGTAAACTGTTTGCTGGTTCTCCCTTTTCACAAATGGAGTTAAAGAAGAAGGGTTCTGGTGGGAACTGTATTTTTGGGACATTTTTCCTAATCTCAGTATTATAACAGTTCTGGTCGGAAAGAGGAAAGCCACGGGGAAAAAAGTAATTCAACATCTACTTTCTGGAAAACCTTGCAAAAGTGGGTTTTTTTAAAAAAGAAGAAGATGGTTGTTGGTTTAAAATTAGGTGTTGGGTTGAAATATGGGTGACTCAGCCTCCTGGAAGTCAAAACATTTGCTCCTGGGTAAGTACAGGTGGGATCAGACCACACTATTGATGGGAGGTTATAAAAGAAGAATGTTGTTGTTAGTTGTGAAGTCATGTCCCACCCATCGCGACCCCATGGACAATGTTCCTCCAGGCCTTTCTGCCCTCCACCATCCTCTGGAGTCCATTTAAGTTCACACCTTCTGCTTCCACGTGACTCCACTCCATCCAGCCATCTCATTCTCTGTCGTCCCCTTCTTCTTTTGCCCTCAAATCTTTCCCAGCATTAGGCTCTTCTCCAGTGAGAATAAATAGAAACAAATCTTGCTTTATCCCACCTGCTTAGAATCTGCCCATTTGATTTTGGTTCCAACAGTCACTCGAAGCAAATAATCCGTAGAAGTTTTTGTAAAACATAATTTTGTAAGGTATAATTTGTAAGAATTTTAAATTAGATTTAATTGGGGAATTATATGAAACTAGATTACATTTATTTAAATTAATTTAAAATTTTAATTAATTAGATTAATTGGCGAGTTAGTTTAAACGTGCCAATATACCACTACCCTAAGAGGATAATTGGTGTTCATGGTATCTGCTAGTTAGGTCTAGCACTAGAAGAACAGGTGTTGAAAACTATGGCAAGAAGTTACATTTCAACTCTGGTTTCCCACTAATTTTTCCAATGGGAACATTTATTTCTATTATTGTTGGATCCTCATCTGTTTGGAAATTGTTTGGGTTTTGCCCCAGGCGTTGGAAACAAAAACAATTCTTCCATCTCAATGTTCCACCAAACATGGTCATATCACTTTGTTTTCCAACGATACTCATTTGTTTGCAGGCCTGATTACAACTTGATTGCATTTGAAGATTTTTTTTTAATAAGGAGCTACTAAAAGGTTATACACCAACTAGTAGTTTTTCTCCTCTAAGTAAATTTATACAAACTTAGCTTTTGGAATAAATACGTTGAGGAAGAAAAGTGGCCAAGACTGTAACTCCAGATTTTGTAAGCTCTTGGTTCTTTTTAACTATCTGAAGGCAGGCATAGATCTTAACCATTACAGATTTATTTATCTCTTTGAGATCATGAAAGGCTTAGATAAAATCAGTCAGGTAGAATCCTATTAATGCAGAGTGGAAAGAGATAAGAATAGAAACCTTCCAGAGGGCTAGCCCTCCTTTGTTTTACCTTGGTATCTTAGCAATTTGAATGCCAAATCAACATAATAGTGAACCATTTGGAATTGTTTGTTTCATTGCTGTTGTGTACACATATCATTTTCTTCACTTGATACAAGTTTCTGTTATGAGATGACTATCAATTTATGCTCTTCTTATTTATAGAGGGAAATCCAAAAATCTGTTGTCTTTGTTGGCTGGTGCATTACATGGAGGCAAATTAGTGAAGGAAGCCATTTTTTTGCTTCAGTTGCCTTTCCAAAATCCTAGCATGTTTTGCACATCCATTCTGGATACTTTTATAATATTTGCACATTATTGGCTGGGGCCGATTTAAAGACATATGAAAGATTTTAGATTGAGAAGACTGGTTTGTCTGTTTTGATATGTTACTATTGATGGATTTGGTAACCATTATGATTTTTTAGGATGGGAAATATTTGACCCTCTGGATTTGGTCATTATACGTTTGATTGGTTAAGGCAGCCCAAATTCCAAGAAGACATGTTTTGTAGAGCTACAATGCAGAACATCCTTGGTTATATTGGCTGCCTGACTTGAAGTTTAGTAACCACTGGAGCAGGGGTGTCAAACTGGTGGCCTGCGGGTCAGATGCGTCACTTGCAGACCGTGCCCACTCCCGCTCCTCAAATGAAGAAATAGCAATACGCTATATGAGAGCAATGTGAAGTGGCAAGTTCGACACCCGTGCACTCGAGGATCACCAGATACCTATCCCAGCTGTAAATGATGATATTAGTATAATTTTCAGAGTATTACGCATGTTTTGGATAGTAGTTTATAGGCTTGTCTTTAATTATAATCCCTTTGTGTAGTTTTCTAAGGTCCAGATTTCTTACCTGCTTTTACTTGTCTGCTTAGAACTCTTAAGTATCTATCAACCCAACTAGCTACTCCAATTATGATCAGAAACAGTGAACTACGATTCAACAATTGCTATAACAACATTTGGAAAATTAGCTATTTCAGTTTCTAAACATCTTTTGTCACTTGTAACAATTTTATGCTGATTTAGCCAAAACAAATCTAATTAAAACATTTGATAGATACAGTACTTACATTGAATAATGTAACTATGCTGACCTGGAATTCTAACCCAATTTATGTGTAGTCGGTATATGTATGGTCAGTCACTAGTAAGGGAGGTTGACCACATAATCACCACTCCATTATTTTATTTGTTCAAATGTCTACTTTTCTGATAATTGTTTTGTCTTGTATTTTGTAGGATATACCATCCAACAAGCAAATCTTGGTTCTAGGCTTAGATGGGGCAGGAAAAACCAGTGTTCTCTATTCACTAGCAACTAACCACGTAAAGCGCAACACAGTTCCCACCAAAGGTTTCAATGCAGTGTGCGTCAACACAGAAGAAACAAAGATGGAATTCCTAGAAAGTAAGTATAACTATCTTATAAGAAACACACACGCTCACATTTGCGAACCGATAGGGAAAGTAAGCCAATATCATCCCTGACGCAGACATTCAATTTAAAAAGTACTGTGTCATAAGATCCATCCCATCTATTGGTCATTAAAGAGAAGTCATATTTGTCAGGGTTCCAAATAGCATCCAAAAGTAAATCAGAGTCCAAAGCAAAGTATTGCTCAAATTTTGTTATGGCTACATAGCATCTATCTCCATACAATCCCCCTCCCATTTTCCCACAATAGAAAATGCATAGTAGAATAATAAAAAGTGTGGCAGGGCAAAGATCAAAAAAAAAAAAAAAAGATGGATGCAGGCCTGACAATATTATCATTTTTTATTCTATATCTTAATTCCAGTTGAATGTATGCACTTTAACCTTAGTATTTTTCTGCTATATTTTGAATTACGCATGATAACTTTTGGCAAGATTTTCTATCATGTGCTTCAGCATTTCCGTGAAATGAGTTTGAAACGTAGCTGCCTCCTGTTGAAAGTTTTACTATGCTGATGGGAGTTTTAATTGATAATTGCTGATTCTTTTCCTGTATTATTGATTTACAGTTGGGGGCAGTGAGTCTTTAAGAGAGTATTGGAAGATGTATATGCCGAGAGTCCTGCTGCTGATCTATGTTGTAGACTCAGCAGATCACGAACGCTTCCCAGTTGCAAAAACACTTCTTCATCAGTTGGTCCAGAATAATTCTACGTTGCCAGTAATGATTCTAGCCAATAAGCAGGTAAATATAAGCTGTAGAACCCAGAGCAGAATGGTAGCTTTCTGGTGAGTGTGTGAGAAACCTTAATTCTATAACGAGTATCATTCAATAATTTCTATAATGGTTTCAGTGCAGGAAGAAAGGATCAGAGTTGTGGTCCTTGATTATAATCAATTTGTCTTAATGGTATTGCATTATTATTTATGCTGCATTTTCTGTAAGTAAAATTAATGGTTTGGTTCAAACAATGACCCTTTGGTTTTCATTTCTAGCAAAATATGTGCCCAGCTATATATACTACTGTATATATTGATGTGCTAATAGTATATGGTAGCATTGTTTGTTTGTTTTGGGACTTCAACTCAGTCTTGATGTCTGGTGACTACCTGGTCTAGTCCCTGTACTTTTCTTGCAAATATTTTTTGAAGGTGGTTTGCCTTTTACAGTTTCCTAGGTCTATGCTATGGTTTTCCTAGTTGCAATGTATGGCTGTGAAAGTTGGACCATTAGAAAGGCTGAGCACCAAAGAATTGAGGCCTTTGAACTATGGTGCTGGAGAAGACTCCTGCCAGTCCCTTGAACTGCAAGGCGATCAAACCGGTCAGTCCTAAAGGAGATCAACCCTGACTGCTCTTTAGAAGGCCAGATCCTGAAGATGAATCTCAAATACTTTAGCTACCAAATGAGAAGGAAGGATTCATCAGAGAAGAGCCTAATTCTGGGAAAGATTGAGAGCAAAAGATGGAGACAACAGAGAATGAGGTGGCTGGATGGAATCACTGAAGCAGTAGGCGTGAGCTTAAATGGACTCCAGAGGATGGTAGAGGACAAGAAGGCCTGGAGGAACATTGTCCATGGGGTTGCAATGGGTCAGACACAACTTTGCAGCTGACAACAACAAGGACTGAGAAGAATAACTGGACTGACCCAGCTAAGCTTTATGCCTAAGACTGGATTAAAACTCATGGTCTCGTTTCTAGCCTGGTGCCTTATCCACTACACAAAACTGGGTCTCCATATAGGAGCATAGTAATGGCCAGGACAGTGGCTTCAAATCCCCGACAAGCTTCCTGACCCATATTTTATAGACCTCTTGTACTTACATACGGCAAAGTATGTGTAATTTCTATCTATAAAACCTAAATACTGAATGCTATTCTCTGGTATCATTACTGTAGTTGGGATTATTTAAATCTCAAAAATCATTGGACTTTATCTCAGAATTAAAGAGACAATTGTTGAGACAGATGTGATAGCATTTACTAAGATATTTGCCAAAGCCAGATAACAGTAATATGTTAGGTAAAGTTTGTTCTTCAAAGGTTTTCAGCTTCCATTTTAAAACTTTTCCTAGTTATCTCCTGGTTGGAATGAGCAAAAATATATTCTAAAATCCTATAAAATGTATTTTTTTTAACTATACACTTTACCTTCTAAGTTCCTTGGATTCTGCTTTCGTTAGTAATTGCATACAGGTATTCCTCAACTTACAACCATTTATTCAGAGTTATTGCGGTGCTGAGTTATGCTCATACTTACAACAGTTATCCAATGTCTCTTGTGGTCACATGATCAAAATAGGGCCCTTGGCAAGCGGCATGGATTTATGATGGTTGCAGCATCCCAGGGTCATGTGATCCTTGTTTTTAATTTTCCGACGGCCTCTTATAACTAAAATCAATGGGGGAAGCCAGATTTGCTTTGCTTAATGAACTCAGGGATTCGCTCAATGACCACAGCAAAAAAGGTTGTAAAATAAAGTGTAGTTCACTTAAGAACTGCCTCACTGAGCAAGACGTCTCAAATGTGGTCATAAGTCAAAGACTATCTGTTGCCAATAACAGCTTTCAATCAACTCTCAAATACAATAGAGAGAGAGCCTCTCTTGATTCAGATGTCCAAGAAAAGGTTCAATGTTATCTAAAAACTGATGACAGAAAAAAAATTGATAAATATCAAAATTATCATCTCAGTAGCTTCCTATAGCGGCAAAGAGCAGCAGAGAAAGAATAGAAACTTGTGAGGTCTCGCGATACAAATGCTTAGCAGAAATCATCTACTGTAAATTTGTGATGGTATTATTGCTACAGATAGGAATGCATCCATCCATCTCTTATTATTTTGGTGGGATCTACCAGAATAAGCTGTGTTATTTTGGCGTGATCTACTTATTTATTTTCTCTTTTAAGACAGTTGCTAATCAGTAAAATTATAAAAGTGATATGCAAAAAGCAAATCCATCTAGTCAATTTACTTGTCATGTTATCAAATCAATAAGAAAAGCAAGGAACCTTGAAGCAAGTTATCACATACAAAAAGTCTTATGCCATCCTTAGAAAACTAATCTGTAAGACTTTTGCTTGACTCTCATTTGGGGCTTAGTTTCTCAGCCTCGGGGCAGTAATAGAGGACTACCTTTTTGTATTTTATCTTACAGGTAAGAACTGTGAACTTAGAATTGAAACTGAAAAGATCCAGGCAGATAACCTTTTTTACCACAAGGCTTGTTAATTGATTTTATATTTTCTGACACCAAAAATCTCTACAGGGCCCCAGCAGGTGTTGTCACAGGGATCCATTGTGCACAAAGAAAAGGATTGCTTTAAGCACAAGCTCTTTGAAGATGAGATCAGTTGTTCCAGACTTCAGAGATAAAACAAATCCAATACAAAGTAATATTACAGCATTTTAATCTGTTAGGATATTCAATTACAGAATTTAAAATTGCTATCTTAGAGCAATCAAATTTCTCCAGCATCATACAGCTGAATTCATATCCATCAAAAGTCTATCTCAGAGAATCTTAACACACACAATGGATTTTTAATCTTTTGTATGTATGTTAACATGCACTTTCAATCACTGTTAATTGCTGGTTACTGCCTGAATTAGTCCTTGCAAGATCTTCCTAATTTTTATTCATTTGGAGAAAAAATTAAATATCATCCTGAGAAATATTTCAGCATGTACTGTCTCTTATAAGTTCAGTGGAGAAAAAACAATGGAGAAGATTCCATTCAGAAAAGATTCCATGTAAGGAACATTAATTATATATGAGAAAGTTAAACAGTCAGATCTGGTTAAAATGTGGATGAGATACCCTCAAGAATTTGCAGCAATGTAGATTGAAAAGAAATAATGGAAGAAGACAAGTGTTTCCACATTGCATCTGTATCTAAATAGGAAACAGATATAGCTAAGATTGATCTTCCTACAGGTTTGTTGAATTTCTTATGCATCAATCACTGTCCTAACAGATTCTGCCCCTCGCCCCCCGCCCCCCAGTGCTTGAACAACAGAAAAATGCTGCTTCTGGGACGTGTGTGGCCCAAATGACAGCTGTAAATTTGGTCTTTTTTGAATGCCTATATTTTAATGTATGTAGATTACTTACAGTACATCTTGTGTGAAGGACTCATCCCATGAAAAACTTGTATAATAAAATAATAAATTCTTTGCCCCTAGGAATATTGTTTCTTCATAGTTTTACTAGGTGTTTTGACGGGTCTGTGAGGGAGATGATTGTAACCCTGCTTTGAAAAAGCCAAACTGAATAGATTAATGTCTCTTTTCTTTTGTCGGACAGGATCTTGCAGACGCATATTGTATCACAGACATTCATGATGCTTTGGCTTTATCTGAAATTGGAGACGAAAGGAAGATATTTCTGATTGGTACACATGTGGCAAAGGAGGGCTTAGAGATCTCTTCCGGCTTGAAAGATACCCGGGAACTGATTACACAGCTGGTGTCAGAAATTCTGTGATAATGAGACGGAATGGAATGCCATAATAGGACATGGAATGGCAACTATGAGTAGCTCTCTTCTAATCTTGATGGCAGTCAGACCCCAGATACAGAATTGCTAGGAAAATGGTTTTGAAATGGAAAGAAATGTTTTGTTTAGAAGTGCTTTAGCAGAAAAGAAGACAGTATGCTCTGAGAGCCCAACATTTCTACATGTAATATGTATTTCTCCGAAACATTTCTTTTTCTAGGTTGTTTCACATGTGATCACTCCTTCAATTTAAATGCATATTTCTGTGTCAGCTTTCCTTTAAAAAAATACTATTGTGTAGCATTTCAGAGGAGGCCAAAGTTGCTAACCTGGCTAAATACTTATTATCTCTAATATACAGGGCATAGAGAAAAGATTATACCCTAAGAGTGTTTTAGGGACTAGAGATTTCATGTTCAAATAACTCTGGAGGTTATAAATTATTTTCTTACTTGAGAAAATTTAATGGAAAACATATATAGAAGTATACCTATTCATGATCTTTCCTTGGGACACTCCAGGGGAGAATAATTAAGCAGAACTACTCCACAGTTCTTTTAGTATTATCTCAGTTTTGTTTATTAACAATGCTGAATTCAATTCTGGAATTAAAAAAAAGTAGGATATAGTAGTGATACTTTGGACTTTGGTGTTTGAGGAGCCCTTTTCAAAATACGATTAGACAAGAAAACAAATTTACAGATTACAGAAAAAACCTAGATCCCTCACTTGAGGCAAAAATAACCAAGTTCAAATTATATTTTAAACTTAAGATGGACCATTGAGAAATCTATAATTCTGGGAAATTGGCAGGAAAGATGATGGACTTGATTACAGAAGTGGTGGGGCACCACTGAAAGGTCTAAATTTTAGGGACAGAAAACATCCTGGAGAAAGTCTAGGAGATATAAACATCTTAATCTCCACTACCAGTAAACTCCATGCTCGCATTTCATCAGCTTTAGCATGTGTTCAATTACCATCTTTAAAATTTGGTTCTACCAATTTCTTCACTAATGTTTATTTACTATTTAATCCCTCAAAGTCGTATTTCTAAAATCAAGAGAAATGAGACCTTCAAAACTGGCTTTTCAATCAAATAACCAAATTCCAAGGCCAGTATTAATAATAGTAGGATATTATTAGATTATTATTAGATAGGAGGACCCAATAATGTGGCTGTGTTCCAGCATTTTAACATCTCAGACTTCTGCCTAATCGGGTTGGTTAATTGGAAATCTAAAGATAAAAAACATTGATATGGCGAATGAGTGAGAATTGATATGAGAATGAATAGGGTGGTGTTTGCTTCAATTGGTAAAATTTACCCTGAAGATCTTCAGTAGATCTACTCCAGGTGATAGGATACACTCACCTTTTTGTGCTCCAGAGGAACTTCTATTGTAGAGTTCATGCTGATTTCTGAAAATTCAGTCCCTGTTTAAATTTTAGTATTAACTTCCACCTTGACAGTAATCACTTATCATTAATAGACTCCTTTTCCTTGAGTCTACAGAATAGGACAACTGCCTCTCAACCTTGCTCCCATCTGTTTTGTCCCTCATCTGATAGATACCATCCAATACAGTCTAGTACAGTGTTCCTCAAAGTGTGATCCTTTCAGGAGCCTGCAAAATGAAAAATATGTGCCAGCTTATGTTGAAAAACAATACATTATTAAATGCCATCAAATGAAATGAAGCACATGTCAATTTAATACAGTAAATGTTGATGAATGTAACCTGTGCAAGTAACAGCTATTTTGGGGTTCTTTGTAAGTGTTAAAAGTGGGAAGGAATCCTAGGGGGGGGGAAGAAACATTAGTAAAATACTGCATCTTAATTTCTTAAATCGTAGTTCAACCATTTGAAACAAATCATTGGTAAAATCAAGGATACTTTTAACATTTTTTGCCACTGTTCAAAAAAGTGACTGATTTACCTCAGAACTGCCTAATCAAACTCCAACCCATTGTTCAAATAAAGAGCCCAAACCTTGGTTTGTAAGAATAGTGTTTGAGTGAAGGCTATATTAATCCAGTTTATAGAAGTGCTCAGTTCAGCAATGATTCTCCCTATCATGAAACATTTCTTATACTAAAAGTGTGATAAAAACATTCCTTAGAGAGAAAAGACAATACTATACATTAATGAGATAGAGTTCCAACAGGCAGTAACAAATAAAGATGATTGTTCTGGCATTTTATATTATGCACCCTTTGGTAGTGATTCTCTTGGCTCGCCATATCTGATGCATACCCAGGTTAGTCCCCAGCTTCACATAACCAGATCTAAAACTGATGTTCTTGTTTTAAAAATGGTAGACCCCAGGTAAAAATGGGATTATGCCAGAATGGTTGAAAACAAATCCTTATTGATGAGTTTCTCTGTTAGCCCTCCTACTTACTGCCATTAATAATTCTTCACCCCAAAGAATTGGATAATTCTATCACTTATTATACAAGTAAGGTGATGGGCAAAACCAATTCTATGCTCAATTTTTGACCATAAACTTTTATAGATTGCTTGTATTCGGAGAATATCTTGGTCCCTGAACTAGCATGCTTTGGACCAGGATATTCCACCATGGATCAGTGCAATTCTGCACCATTTAGCTGCAAAGTATTCCTAGCCTAATGTTGCTCTCATTTAGGTCCTTGAGAGAGTCTATGAGGAAATTACCTGCAGCAAGCATCCATTGATCATCACTTGTCAAATTTTGCTACATCAAAATGCAGCACGGGTTAGAGGCAATTGTAATGGCAATTTAACAACTCTGTCCACAGACAGGTCAAACAGTGCGATAACCTTGACGTTTTATTGTTTAACCTCTGCATAAATGACATTTATGTAGCTCTTTTTATACTAGAGTTCCACTACTCCCAACACTTGCCCATTAACCTATTTCAATCCTCTTGTACATAGGAGATGCATCCATATTATCTGTAATTTGAAAGGATCTTCAGAGGTGCCTAGCTGCTATAATGTCCTGTCCTAGGAAATTTCTTGATATCAACTACTATAGTCTCAAGTTTAGATATCTTTAGAATACACCTTAAGTCCCTTGTTAAATGGAAAATTAACTAATTGATTAGGTCAAGATTGGAGAGGAGGAATAAGAGGCAGTTGAGGATGTTTTATTATAATGTCAGTTTTATAGGTCCTGCATGCTGGCTTAATTCTCCTGTGCTACATTTTCTACTAGGTAGACAAGATAAGCATTTCATATCTGAGCTCTGGTACCAATGTTACTCAATAGCTACATTTTCTGTTAAATACAGTATGAAAATCTGCTTTGGGCTGAACTCAATAAACTGGGGTTGTCACCAAATCTATACAGGGTTATACAAATCTAACCTTTGATTAACAAGGGCAATTCTGGCACTCTGGTTGCTATGGATAAGGAAATCATTGCAGTCATCAAGCAAGGATATCACATGATTGCCATTTGCAATCTTCTGCCATGTTCTCCATTGACTTTGTTGGAAATCAGCAAATAAGGTGCCAGTGGTGGCCGCCTGAGGGCGGGATGCTAAAATGGTAGAAATTCCAGGACTAGGCAAAAGTACCACTGTTCAAATGGTTGCTAAATGAGTGTTTGTTAAGCAGGAAGCACCTTAAACATCCATTAGATTGTCAATTATGCCACTTTGTTCCATTTGTAACAAATACAGCTTGGTTCCTCAAGCTATAAGCTCAGGGTGACATTTCATTTTAGTTTTACAAAAATATTAACAATTTTGATTTGATTTCAGGCTTAGCTGGTTGGTATATTTTAGATAGTTTATATGGCTCTTACCTCCTATTTTTATATTGTATTATATAATTTATTTGCTATGTTATCTCATGGTTTTGAATTTCTGTTTGTTACTTTGATTGGTCATTTAATAATACTAGCAGTCTTAATATAAATTCCTTGAAGAATTGAGAGTGTCTTGAAAAGTTTAAGTATCCCATATAAATTGGGATAATGTCTTTATTTTTCATATAACATCATACGTCTTGTTTTTATTGTTGTAATAACTTTATAGTCCACTCAAAAAAGTTGTGGTCAAAACTGTTTGTGAAAAGATGAATCTGGCTTTGTACTTCCAAGGTCTCAGCCAATTTAGATGCGATACCAAGCACCTTCTTTTGCTGATTTTCACATAAACAGCTGTCACTTTTAAAGCGTCAGCCGGAATGACCCAAGCGGTCAAAACCCAATCTTCAAAAATGGGTTCTCATCTTTTAAAATAGTGCGGTAATGTTTTAAAATAGTTCCTCCACCCAGTTTTCTGTCTTAAGACCATAAGCCTGGATATTTCAGTGTAAAAGTGTGCCCCTATGAATTGGGGGCAGGGACAATTAATGGGAAACATTTCCTGTGAAATATTAACGGTAGAGAACTCTCATTCTTTGCTTCACTGTGTGGCATGTTTATCTTTCACAACTCTTGATGGCCTTGGCTGGAGAAGCCTGAGGGCTCCTGTGATCTAATCCCATTCAGTATCGTTGCAATTTTCAGCCTAGAGGTACTTTCAGCAACGCAATAAAATTATTTTAAGAAATATTTGGTGGTGATAGTAGTGCTAGGTTACACTGACATTGGCAAGAAAATGTAACAGAAGACGCTACTTTTGTTTTTAAAACAAGTTTAAAAACTTTTTTAAAAAATTGTAATAATAAAATTTTTACCAAACTTTTCTAAAATGTTTTCTGCTTGAATGTGATTTTTAAAAAAATTAAATCAGAATATCTTTTTTAATTATGCATTTTACTGATATAAAAGTATTGTACCGTGTTTCCTGCAATGACCTCTCCTTTTTTTGCTAAGACAAATGCATCCGAAAGAAGGTGATAGAAATGTCTTGACTTCCTTTCCTTGGTTTTTCATATTTTTAGAGCAATGTTTCTCAATCCCGGCAAATTTTAAGTCATGTGAATTTCAACTCCACGGCTGCATGACTGAGGAATTCTGGGAATTGAAGCCCACATGGCTTACAGCTGCTGAGGTTGAGAAACACTATTTGAGAGCAAACAGATAGTGAATATTCATGTTAGATATAGTAACAAGGGGAATCAAAGCAATTTTAATAATTGCACAGAATCCTCTTGCATAGAAAAGCAACTAAATCGAAAGGGCGAGCCGAAGCGACTGGACTGCACTGTTAAGATAATCTGCGGATTCTAGGCGCCCTCCCACGGCACAAAAAGGAAGTGCAGAGAAAGAGAAACAAACGGCAGTGTTGTCGTGGCGACGGGAACAAAGAAGAACGCAAGGTGCGCTCCCGAGCACCCGCTTTTCTACAACTGCAAGCTGCTGCGTGAACTAGGAGAAGCAGGGCTATTCATATCGCGCAGGATGGTCCAGCAACGATCGGGTCAGTAAAGGGTACACCGTCTAAAGCGCCACCGTCTTCCCGGGTAGAACCTGCCCTCTGTTGGGCATTGCAATTATGACACCTCGCAGAATGAGACCCCTCAATGCACAGAATGGATTTTCGCGGGAGGGGAAAAGCAAAGATACTATTTTATTTTTACTTTTGATTTAAGAGAAAAAGTGGGTCTTGAAGGACAAGCTATCATCACTATCGTGGCTAAATAGGTCCCTCTCGCTTATTTTTTCTTCTTTGTTTAAAGACAATAAGATTGTACTGATTCCACCGTAAAGGGAGCACTTTGCGCAGCTGGATGGATTTTATGGAAACTATCTTTTATTTTACCACTTGAGCTAGCTGTCATTTCTCATTGTTTACAAATGGGGTGCAACAAATGTATTTAATGCTGTGCTTAAATGCTGTACTTAAAAAAAACTAATTGTGTAAGTTTCTGAAAATCCCATTAATAATTTGCTTATCAATCCCCATAATGCTCATTTATTTATTTTTAACTCTTTGTGAACTTAGGAAGGCCAGGAGCAGTGCTAATACTTCTGTGTGCAAGCCTTGTCTTTTGAAATCTAGAGATAGCAGCTAGTCTTTTTACTTCTTTTATTTACACCCATGTACTATTTAATTTTTTTATTGCTGTGATAGCTAGAATTTATATATCACATGGAACTGCCTTTGCCACTTAACCACCAACTGGTAATTAACTAAATAAAATAGTTCTCCAACCCACATCCCCTGTGCGGCAGCCATCCAGTAAAATCCTTTAGAAAATAAATTTATTGGGCCTCAAATTTCAGAACCAATATAGGCAATAGTTTTATGGTAGCCAAAAACTCAGAGATTGGTAGCACTCTTTCTGACTTAACAAATTTTTATTAAAAGGCAGTAGGTTCTGTGAACTACAGTTCATTACAAAATTATTAGAACAAAAACAATAAAAACCAAAAGAAAAATACATCATTCATTGACTTAAGCCCTTATTTCTTCATTATATGAGGTACCTGAAAGTTTAAGATAATTGTAATTCCTAGCATTCCTAGCTAATGGAACTCAAGTGATGCTCCCGATATTTTGGGATGATGATTATTATTCAATTATCAGAGTGTTACAAACAAATACAATCATGTAGACAGCTCCAAAAATAAATGATCTATGTAACTATTAACCATGCCAGAAAAGTTGCACATAGGGCGTATTACATAGGATAAACTTCCATAGCACTTCTCAGGACCATATAAATCCATGGAGCAAGGGTTCCCATTCTGGGGTGCTCCACTCCCAGGGTGTGTAGGATAGAATTTCAGGGACTACAACAAAGAATGGCTTGTGATCTTTTGTGATGAGTCACAAGTCACAATTATTTTTGTACAGGGTATGAACATTAACCAAACATTTCCTGAGGGTGTGGACCATAGAAAAGATTGGAAACTACTGCCATAGAGAATAATATACTCTCTTTTTGTATTATAAAGCATATCCTGCTTAAGGTGCTGAATAAGGGAATCATGCTAATATTTGCAGCCCAAAACAAAAGTCTTTTTGGTACCTTAGAAGCAAATACTAATATTAGTTACAAAAGCTTAACTAATGAATTCAAGAATATATTAGCATTCAGGATGCTGGATGTCTCTTGGATGTTTAATGTAGCTGCAGAACTAGCTGTGCCCTTTGGACCTCAGAAACCCAGAGATTCATGGCATTTTTATGAGCCCTATTAGCACTTTATCAATAAGAATTTTCATTGCTAGGACTTCAGTTGCTGGTTGCTATTTTGGCAATGTCCCACAGAGGTAGAAAAGGATTGGAGGATTGAATTAATGGACTCCATGTGTCATTTTGTTGATTTAATCCCATTCCCAAGCATTACTGAATTACTTACAACATATAATTAACTATAGAATATGGACATCATTTTCAGATCCATTTGTTCTTTTCTGCTTCTCTTGCAGCTAGTCCCCATGGGTTTCATTCAAATGAATGGTAAGAGAAAAATCATCAAGCTCCTATATCTAAGTAGTTTTATATAGATACATTCAGGAATTGCAGAGTGATATCCAAAGTGATACATTCAGGCTTCAGTTTACAAAACAGGACATGCCTCTCCTTTTCTGAATTCCTCCCCAATATTTGAATCAGAATGATTACAGAACTGAGTTTGAGGATGTGAAGGCATTCTAGAAAGGGGGAAAAGTTATCTTGTCTTTTCCCATGATCAATTGGGAGGAAAAAAATCTGAATATATTTATTTATCTTGACTTTTTGGGTAACCAGTGAGTCTTCTAGTATGCATGATGTCATAATTATTTTCAATTGTTTTGCAGTAGCTGGCCTGCAGACTATCTTGATTCTATGAAAATAAATTTAAAATAATTAAAATAATTATGGAAAGTAATAACATATAATACTAGCAGGAAACATATGCTGTACCTCTACTATAAAGTGATATGGGCTGAGAAGGTAGATGATGACTTCACAATAATTTCTTCCTCAACACATTGCTCATAGATGTTGATCAGGTTTAATTTTGCATTTTGATTATTGTAGCAGAAGCAGAACTGGAGAGAAGTGCTAACTCTCTTTCTCCTTCATTGTCAACTTATCCATATTTATCCCTCTTATTTCTCTAGTTTATACATGTGGGTCAGAGATATTGCACAGAAGAATCAGGGACAAAAATGCTATCAATTTTAATATTAGTCTTTATTTGGGATATAACAGCCATATTTACTGTATAAGGAAGAATTCACAGAGAGTGTCAGAATGTTGACAATACCTATTTGACATAAATTTAGATTTAACTTTAATTGCGTAGGAGATTACTTTACAGTTAAATTGTTGCTCATAAGAAAACTAGAAAAAAATTCTCAGGGCTCAGACAGTGACCAATTTAGTTTAATATTTTGTTCTAGCCAGTTTAGTGGGTGGAATTGCACTTGAGGGGTTACATTTTGTGTTTCCTGACTTTTTTTCCTTCTCTACGTAGGACAGTTGATAGCAAAGAAAATGGTTAAATGTTTGGGCAGAAAAATTAACTAATGCTCTGGGAGGCGGTACCTAGAGGCCTCTAAATTCTGTCCTACCACACATTTTGTACAACAACTGATGGTTGTTTTTCCTACTGGGAAGTGATGCTGGTTGGGAGAAGAAAGGACAACAGGAAACCCACCAGTAGCTGATCTGAAACTGTCCCCTATTAAAATTTGTAAGACTGCAACACCACCTAGCCTTTTTGCTTGAGTGTAATAAACACTCATCCTGGGCGAAGTATATATACTTTGCTGTTGACTCTAGCAAAGTGAGTGTCCAAAAGAGCACTGATCCCATTCCTTTGTGCACTGGCGTGTTCGCACATTGTACACTCTATTTGATATACAATCTGGAACTACATGCTTGACGAGCTTAATTTATAGCCTGTGTTGCTAATGGCTGAAGGAGGAAGATCTTTCTGTCTCTTTAACAGTGTCTATCACTGGCTGGGAGAAAGATTCTTCCTCCTTCCATGGCAACTATTCTCAAGCTCCTCTCTCTTAGCACCATTATGAACTGGAGGGTGGTGTTTGGCTGGCAAGGAATGTTTCTCCTTGAACAAGTCTCAGCCTGAATTAAAGGCTTACCACCCCAATGTATCAGTGCCTCTCAATGAAGCTTTTGCCTAGAAGCAAGATTTATACATGATAAAACCCTATTGGAAATTAAATGCAATCAGCTAAATGTATTATCTGGGTTTTTGTATCAAATGAACTTGCAGTAATAATATATAATCTCCTTGTTGATTCCCTCTCAGTGCTCCCAGAGCAGATCAACAGTAATGGAAGTTAAAGATCTGAAGGAATGCAGCTCTGGTATTTGCACTTGGTATAATTAAATGCAAGGAATGCTTGGAAGCACTGTTCCCTCTAAGGTGCTTGGCTGCGCAGCCGCGCACGTGGCAAGAAAACCCAGCACAGCTGTTTCAAACTGCACGCAGTGATTTCTGCCACAGGCTCCCGAAGCTGAGGGGAATAGCTACTGCTGCCTCCTCCTCCTCCAACAGCACTGCCAGATTTGCCGCCAACGCTGCAGCTGAGGTGAAGCCTCCAAAGCTCCCGCAGGCGCCCCCACCCATGGCAGCGGCGGCGGTGCCTCCCCCTCCGCTCGGAGCACCTCAGCTGGGCTCTGGGTTACCCCTGCCGCCGCCTCCACCTCCTCGGTTTTTCAGAAGCCATGAGGCCTTTTACCCTGCCCCCCCCTCCGCCACCTTCCTACTAGCTCCCGCGGCCAAATGGCTCCTCAAAAGCACGGCGGAGGAGGAAGTGGGAGGGATAACACGGGGGCCAGCTCAGGTGCTCTGCGTGGAGGCTAAGTCAAGGACTGGCTGTATTGCAGAGGAGCTGGGAGCCACCCAAGGATTTCACGGTACTACGAGGAGGAGAGTGAGCCTCTGAGCAGCTGCAGGAAGCCTGCCTGGCCAGGAGCGACCTTCAGCTGGACGGAGGGGCGAGGGCTGCCTGGAGAAACAGCGAGGGCACTTTTGAGCTAGTGAGCAGGAATGTTTGTGGAGCACACCGGTTGTGTGTGGAGGCTCCACGCAGAGCACCTGAGCTGGCCCCCGTGTTATCCCTCGCTGGGCAGCAAATATGTTGGTGCTGTTGGAGGAGGAGGAGGAGGAGGTGGTAGCAGCTATTCTAGTGGCGGCGGGGGCTCGTTGGCATCTTCAGCGGCAGCCCTGCCCCCTGTGAAAAAACCCGAAGATAGAGCAGATCCACGCAGATGACGTTGCTGCAACATGACTGGAGGAGGAATTCTGGGAGTTGAAGTCCACAAGGCTTAAAGCTGTCAGGTTTGAAGACCCCTGGGGTTTTTTTTCCCTAAAGGGTGTGCAAAGGTCTTGTAACTTGACAGCTTTAAGGCTTGCATGCTTCAATGCCAGAGTTCCTGAGCCAACATGACTGGAGGAGGAATTCTGGGAGTTGAAGTCCACAAGGCTTAAAGCTGTCAGGTTTGAAGACCCTTGGGATTTTTTTTTCTAAAGGGTTAGGGGTGAAAAGGTCTTGTAACTTGACAGCTTTAAGACTTGCATGCTTCAATGCCAGAGTTTCTGAGCCAACATTTTGGTTGCTAAGCAGGACCGTTGTTAAGTGATACTGATATTATATAACACTTTTAATTAAGCGGGTACCTTGAATAAACATAACTGAGTTTCAAATAATACTGATTTCGTTGTTGTCTTAGGTGACATCTGTGAAAAAAATTCAGGTGCTCAGGCATGAAAATATGCCGCTCAAACACTATACTTTTCTGCTCACACTGAAAAAAAATTAGAGGGAACATTGCTTGGAAGTTGCTCAGTGGAATTGGGAAGATTTGTCAGGCTGTAAAATTTTAGAGAATTGACTTTCCACCCCATCACCATGTAATGTTTTTAAAAAAATCATTTTCCAGGTTACAAGACCTTGCAAAACCAAAGCCAACCAAAGACGTATGGAATTATCATCGGTGAGTTAGATATCAAGGTATAGTTAACTACAGATAAGTCCTCAATTTACAACCATTTGTTTAGTAACTATTCAAAGTTACAATGGCGCTGAAAAAAGTGACATAAATGGTCCTCACATTTATGACTACAGCAGCATTCCCATGCTCACATGACCAAAATTTGTCTCCTTAGCAACCATTATGTGCTTGTAATGGTCTCAGCATCCTGGGGTCATGTGATCACCATTTGCAACCTTCCCAGATGACTTCTGAGAAGTAAATTGTCAGAAATGTCATTGGGGAAAGATGGATTCTCTTAATGACTGCATGGTTTGCTTAACAACTGCAGCGATTAACTTAACAATCACAGCGGGGGGGGGGGGGGGCGGGAAGGCTGTAAAGTTGGTCATGAGTCATTTAACTACCTTGCTTAGCCACATAAATTCTGGTCGCAATTCTGGTCCTAAATCATGGACTACCTGTGGACTTTAAAGTGTTTTTTAGGTGTGGTGGTCAGAACATTTGACATTTACCAGCATATGTTTTAAGTACATTGAGGAGGTAGTTGTCATTTGGTCTTGCCTATTCAACCGGGTAGATGAGGTCTTGACAAAATGCCCCATTTATTTTCAGGCGGCTGCTTGTTTGTCATGCTTCTTAACTTCCCAGGTTACTCCTTACCACCCCAATTTACTTCTGTCTTTTTTGAAAGGAGACTTGCAAAGAAAGCATTGGGCTCTTATCATTCACTATTACCATTTTCTAAAAATGACTTTAGAACTTCATGTCAGTGTTTTCAAAATCGATAAGTTTAAGATATGTGGACTTCAACTCCCAGAATTACCTAACTAGCCAGCCAAAATGCTGGCTGGGAGTTTTGGGAGTTGAAGTTCACACATCTTAAAGTTACCAAGTTTGAATATGGAGTTCAGATGGTACTAGAGGTTGGGGTTTGATTCTGCAACATGCTTACACTGTTTTGTTTTAATTAAAAGAATCTAAACATACTTATACAGACACATAAAGTAGAGAGCTTGGTAGGCATCAAAAGAATATTCCAGAGCAGCTGGGTGACAGTAATTACCAACTTGCCTCACACTTCTTTAGCAGGTACAGCACTATATAGAACAATTCAGATACTTTATTCAGTTGACTAATTTCCTCCCTGCTAAATTAACTTCTTAGGTACAAAAGGTATTTGCACTAATAATACTGAGCATCAGTAGAGAACAGGTTAGTAGCTACTCCTCCTGGCAAGCTACCATCCTAGTGCAGAGTGTAAGACACACCAACCAGAGTGTAAGACACACCAATCGTGCTCTACATGGGGCAGCCCTTGAAGAGCATTTGGAGACTTCAGCTTGTCCAGAATGCAGCCACGCGAGCGATCGTGGGTGCACCTCGGTTCACCCACGTAACACCTATCCTCCGCGAGCTGCACTGGCTGCCTATTGGTCTCCGGATACGCTTCAAGGCGCTAGTCGTCACTTATAAAGCCTTTCATGGTATTGGACTGGGTACTTGAGAGACCTCCTGCTGCCAATTACCTCCACTAGACCGATTAGATCCCACAGATTAGGCCTCCTCCGAATTCCATCCGCCGGCCAGTGTCGACTGGCAACTACCCGGAGGAGAGCCTTCTCTGTGGCTGCTCCGACCCTCTGGAACGAACTCCCCGTGGAGATTCGAACCCTCACCACCCTCCAGGCCTTCCGCAAAGCCCTTAAAGCCTGGCTGTTCCGACAGGTCTGGGGCTAAAGAATTGTTGTCCCCGTCTCGAATGGTATGACGGTCGTGTGTTTTAAATTATGTATTGTTTTGTGTCGTTTAATTTTTGTTTGTATCCCCCTTCCCTGGTTGAGTTGTGAGCCGCCCTGAGTCCCCTTCGGGGGAAAAGGGCAACATATAAATAAAATCAACATTCAACATTCAACATTCTTTCTGCTTAAACACCTGTTTCAAGACCCCTAAGGTAAAGGTAAAGGTTCCCCTTGCCCATATGTGCTAGTCGTTCCCAACTCTAGGAGGTGGTGCTTATTCCTGTGTAAATATACTGTACCAAGAACTGTGTAATTTATTAGTATGTAGAGATGAATCACGCAGTGCTACTGGCAACTGTTGTTCTTCCTGTACTGTCCTGTCCCTTTCAATTTGTATGATGGCAACAACAGTTACAGGTCTGCTCTTGTGAAGTCCCGGCAGAATTTAACAACTCCCAATTTATGGGTCTCTGTTGCTGCAGTAGCATTTATTGCAGTCTTTTTTCAACCTTTGCAACTTTAAGATGTGTGGAATTTGACTTCCAGAATTCCCCAGCCAGTCTTTTTTGTGGGGAATTTTGCCTGGAGGCCAGATTTCTGTTTCTGCTTTAAAATGATATTTTTTGTCTGTTTTCAATTTGCTAATACTTGGGGGCAGCAGTTACATGAGCTAATATATATGTATGAGTGAGTTTACATGAATTGTGAGCTGTGTTAGCAAATTTACAGATCAAAACAAACCAATCTCATAATTGTTGGCATATTCTCTGTCCAAATAGTTTTAATTTACCGATACTTTGAAGAGTAATAGTTACAATTACTACTGTATTTAGATAGTAGAAACACAATCTAAAGATCAATATTTTTAATACTGTGGGGTCAAGCATAGATCTTACGCTGTATAACAAATATTTTTTTCTTTGGTTCAATCATGTCTTATTTATTTATTTATTTATTTTTATCTTGCCTTTATTATTTTTATAAATTACTCAAGGCAGCAAAATACCCAATACTCCTATTTTCTCCACAGCCACATTCCTTTGAGGTGATTTGGGATGAGAGAGTAAGTGGCCCAAAGTCACTCAGCTTGCTTTTAGACCTAAGGTGGAACTAGAATTCACCGTCTCCCAGTTTCTTGTCTGGTGCCTTCAGAACTTAATTGTTAATTAAATAAGTTCTTGAAGAATGCCTTTTCTTGGCAACATTTTTTAAAAATGGCTTGCCATTGCCTCATTTCTGAGGCTGAAAGAAAGTGACAGGCCCAAGGTCACCCAGCTGGCTTTGGGCCTAAGGCAGGATTTACATGGTCTTGGTTTCTAGCCTAATGACTACACCAAACTGGTTCTCATATAATAAATATTATATTATATTATTTGTACATTATCCGGGTATGTGGTTGTATACTCATTTTGACTGGTATTTTGCATTTTGTATTTATAACAGCAAGTTAATCTGGGGAAATCAAGATCCAATATGGCCCGTCTCTCCAAACACTTTGCTGAGGCAGCCCAGTCCAAGAATCCTGAGTCTAGCAAGGCCAAGGGAAGTGGTTGAAAAACCAAAGAGGTTTGCTTTCATGTCCTTTTTTGTTTCTATCTTTGTCTTGATCTCCCTTATTCCATGCCACTCGGGTCAAAATGTTTTAATAAAATTTCTTAAAAAGCAACTACTTACAGTATAAAGCAAATTTCTTTTGAAACCCAGGACAGTTCTTCAAATGCAGCTTATGAAATAGAATGGTCAAATATTTAAGAATTGAGATTTTCCCTTCTATGTCCCATGTAGCGGAGCTAAAGTCAGCTGCTACTTTTCTTACTTGATCCCCTTTGGTTCTACCCAGTGGTGGGATTCAGCCAGTTTGCACCTATTCGGGAGAACCGGTTGTTAACTTTCTAAGCAGTTTGGAGAACCGGTTGTTGGAAGAAATTTTGTTTTGTTTTTTTCCCCACTTTACAAGGCTAATCCTGTAAGGAAAGCAGGAAGAAAACATTCTGGTGTTGTTTGTAGACTAATTTTTATTGCCTTGCTTACAGAAACTGCCTCTCCAGTTAACCCTTAATGCATTTTAACAGCTAAGACAAAGCGCCCATCGACGTGAGTGACGTTGAGTTTGCCACACCCACCCAGTCACATGACCACCGAGCCCCGTCTACCCAGCTCGTCATTAGAGCAGAGAACCGGTTGTTAAATTATTTGAATCCCACCACTGGTTCTACCGCCTCTTACTCTTTGGGCAATTGGTGGATTAAATATCATTATATGTTAATTTCATTTTTTTCCCTCCATAAGGGAGTTCCTTGGTGTGTAAAAAACAGGAAAGAAAAAGAATGCAGAGAAACAGTGAAAACACACAACACTATTAACAAATAGAATATAGTATTACCTAGGTACTCCTAAGATTCTATGAAAGATGGAGAACTTATTCAGATCCATTCCAAGATCTAACCATGACTTGTAAATAGCCAGGAAGGGAAGCCAACAGGAAAGGACCAGATATACTAGGAAATCCAATGTTTATTGCCAGGCAGCAAAGATTGTGTGAAATAATTGTTTGAATTCCAAGAAAGACTATATTAGTTTGTAGTTTTGGAAAAGATATCCCACATACAAAGTGAACATTTTACTACTTATAGGAGAAACTATTTGTTCAGGGTTGAACTGTGGAATCTTTGGTGCTATCTGAGTTTGGGTGTTTTCTTGCAGATGTTTCATTGCTTAACTAGGTAATGTCTTCAGTGTTAGTAGCACTGAAGATGTTACCTAGTAGGGTATGAAATATCTGCAAGAAAACAATGAAGCTCAGAGATCACCAAGGATTCTACTTTTCTACTACCTAGAGAAAAGATTCTTGACTGAAAGGTCTTTGTAGAAGAATAAAACTGTTAAATAAAAAAAAGTTACAACTACTATGTGACTATTTTTGTTAGGAACTCAGAGTAATGAGTTAATTATTCTTTCAACACTTCAGTATACTAAACTGGATACAGGAGGTGATGTTTCTCAACTAACAGATGGCCACCATCCATTTAGGAAATGGCAATTAGCATGCTGGTTTTTTGCCAGCCCAGTACCGCATTTTGAGTATGATACGTACGTTGAAGTCAGGATAGGCTGAGGGAAAATCTGGTTATTTGGAAGAGGACTTTGGGAAGCAGCAACTTCATCAACTGGCAAATAGATATGGACAAATAGCCCAAATATGGACTTGGTTCAACTTATTGAGGGCCTGATGCAGTGTGGAGGGTAGAGTCACTATTGCAGAGCTCAATGGCAAATCTGAAATTTGGTGGGCAGATATCCGAAAGAAGATCTCCCTTTCTTTCCACCCTTGCCCAGCTTTCAATAAATAGACCAGTTTACCACTGAAGTCCCATTGATTTCAGTGAATGAACTAGTTAAGCATGAAATAACCTCTCTCACACTAACATCATTGGGACCAAACCATCACTTGGTGTCCACTGCTATGCATTGTTTTGTCTTGGTATTGGAGATGTTGTTTTGCTTACTGTTGCTTCAATAAATATTATGTTTGTCCCTAAGCAGATGCTCCAGCTATTGCTTCTATGGGGGAAAAACTTAAGAACCATTGTCACTCACCAGTGTAGATATTGTTAAAAAGTTATAAATATCATGTAGAATCTAATACCTCCTACATTGCAGTTTCAACTGCCAAATGCAAAAGTTGAAAAAAATAATAGTTTTGATTAATAATAATGAATTTGTTCAATATGAATACAATTTTGGTGCCAAAAAGGATGAAAGAAAAAGTTGTAGGGTAGCTTCAGACCGTAATAGTAAAATTGATCGTTCACAAAAAGGGTACAGCATTTAACATGACTGCCATTGCCGGCAAGATTGACTCATCGAATAAGCATCTGTTTATTCTGGAATGGTTGGATGTTTTAATTTGAACCCCAAGTCTGACATTGAATGCTTTTGAGTCCCAGTAGCAACAATGGAACATTGTTAAGCGCAGCTTGTGAAAAAAATACATTTATTTACTTACTTAGTCCTGAACTTCTTTCTAAATTTCCTGTTTACACCAGAGGGCAGAAATAGGAAATTCAAGTGTATATATGTACATGCATGGAAAAGTGCTTGCCACAATTCTGAAGAATAGCATAAAAATGCACCAAACACCAATAAGCCAAAATTCAAACTTTGGGATGATTAAATAAAAAACAGACAAAACATTAAAAGCAGCACACCTGCAGGAGATGACAAAGCTGAGTCTGAGAGAGGGGTAAAACGTGTCATCAGTCTCGAGTCCCTTCACGACTACAAGACATCTAAGTTCAGTCTACTTTGTATTCCAGTGATTCTTATCTACTGCCAATTTGCTTGGACCATTAGTAGTTCAGATTCTTGTAGGGACCTTAAACCTTTATAACCATTTAAACTGCCTGTATTTTCTGATTTCCCTGGTGCTTGACATTAATCTGAACTACTAACAGCCAAATCAATTTGGCAGTTGATAAGAGTCAAAGAAATTCAAGGTGGGCTAGACTTAGATCTCTGGTGGGCATGAAGGCACTCATGATACATTGGACTCCTCTCTCAGGGTCAGCCTGGTCATCTCCTACAACACCCGTAATTAAAGTGCAGAATAAACAGGTTGCTGAAAAGCATTTAATTTTTAAAATGTTATTTTAATTTAAGAAAATAAACTATCTTTGATTCTTTCTAATCCATCCAAAAGGGATACAGGAAGCTGTAATTGCTGTTTTCAACTAATGAAATCACAGCTTTCTATAAGATGAAGCTGTACAGATGACCTTGAGTAATTGAAGTTGCAGTCTTAACCTGATTCTATTATCTCACTTCTCCTTGTGGTTTTTCAGTCGATCCCTCTTCTGGTACAGCTGTGGACAAATATCAGAGATTTGGAAACGTTCTTCAGCAGTGTATTCTGCATTGCCATCGAAGCGATTGCTGAAGCTAGCAGAACCCAGGCCAATTTCTGCAACTTATCTGAAACTAAGGTGAGGCCCTAATGGTAGTGAGTTTTTCTAATTGCCGCAGGCCAGTGGGATTTTCAGTATAGAATTCAGGCAAGAAAGCCTTTGAAAAATAGACTGGTATTCTAATCTGTCAGTAACAGTTCTAATCTTTAAAAAAAATCTTTTAAAAATACAATCCAGAAAATTTCTGCCCAATTCATCTCTTTAATAATGTACAGTTAATAGAGTTTACAGATTATACTTGACTTGTTATGTGAGCATTGCATTGTTTTACATCTTTTTGCCACAGTTGTTATGCAAATAATTGCAGTTGTTAAGTGAATCGTGCAGTCATGAAGCAAATCTGACTTTACTCTTTGACTTTGCTTGTGGGAAAGTGACAAATGGTGATCATATGACCCTGGGACAGTGCAACTGTCATAAATCCATGCCAGTTGCCAGCGGCTGAATTTTGACAATGTGAACATGGGGGTGCTGCAACTATTGTTATGTGTGAAAAACGCTCATAAGTCAGGTTTTTTCAGTGTCCATGGTAACTTCAGTAAATGAATGGATGTAAGATAGGGGTGTCAAACTCAAAGCCTGCAGGCTGGATCCAGCCCATGGGGCCAACCTGGAAACAGTGAAGAACCCGACCGCAGTGCCTCTGCCAGCGAAAATGGAGCTTGGGATGGCTGCGCGTGGCCAGCCCAGGCTTAGTTTTTGGACGTGGCAACCTCCTGCAACCTCTACCAGCAAAAATGGAGTTCAGGGGTGCCACACACAGCTCTGGTTTCCCTGGCAACTAGTGGCAGGAGGCCATTGCAGCCAAAAACAGAGCCTCAACAAGTGACGTCAAGCTGGCCACACCCCCTGGGCATTCACCACCACCACCCTGACATGCCCCCCTGGCCCAGCCAAGGTCAAACACAACCCTGATGCAGCCCTAAATGAAATTGAGTTTGACACCCCGGTGTAAGTCGAAGACTACTTGTATACTAACAATCTGTCTTGTCTGGCTAGAATGATCACAAGGCTTTGGCTAAGCAACAAGCTAGATCAAAACTGGGATGGTCTACATTTGACGTCTGTTTAATGTGATTTTGTGAACTTTGCATTCCTTAAAACTGTTAATTGTGCAAATATTTATTGCTGCTATTTTCTGTGCTGTCTTCATTTGGTATGCTTATTCTTTGACAGCTGGTCAAGATTATAAATAAAGCCAAATCAAATATTTTATCAGGTGTTAGCTATCTGCAGAATCTCCACATTTTCTTGCAGAATTACATAGTCATGCAGGACACTAATAATTTGCTTCTAAAAATAATATGTGGATTATTCCAGATATATGTTTCCTTAATATGCAGCTTGCGGCCAGTTTTCCATTTGGGGAATGTCTAAATGGGAAGAAGTGTAACGAACTGTAAAGGTTGTGCCTTGGTTATGTTTCTCCTATTACTACCTGTGTTTTGGGCTCCAAAATGAACACCAGGGCCTATTGTTGGGGGATGTCTTATTTAGACATAGTTTGGTACTGCATTGCACTGATAATGTTAGCTAGTTTGGGTAATGAAACTCTGAGAGAAAACAACCAAGCTGAGAAATCACTGAGGACTCCTTAGGTGATGGGTTTTCTAGGCATGGTGGCTCAGCTCTACTCTCAACTGTTTGCAAATTTAACAATCGGCTCCCATAAACCCAGGTGAGCCAGGAAACCTCTGTGAAGATAATAGAAAAGAATGATTGCTGTAAAAAATAAGGATACATGATTGTATGACATACGCAGAGAGAAAAAAAGATAGTTGCAAAGAATGTGGTCAAACAGAACCCGAGAAAAGTTTAAAATGAACAAAGCAATAAAAATACAGGTAGTCCTTGACTTAAAACAGTTCATTTAGTGACTGTTCAAAGTTAAAATGACACTAAAAAGACTTATGACCATTTTTCACACTTATGACCATTGTAGCATCCCCATGGTCAGGTGATTTATATTTGGATGCTTGACAACTGACTCATATTTATGACAATTGCAGTGTTCTGGGGTCCTGTGACAACCTTTTGCGACCTTCCGACAAGCAAAGTCACTGGGGAAGCCAGATTTACTTAACAACCATGTTACTAATTTAATAACTACAGTGATTCAGTTAAAAAATGTGGCAAGAAAAATCTTAAAATTGGGTAAAATTCACTTAACAAATTTCTCACTTAGCAACATAAGTTTTGGTTTCAATTGTGGTCTCAATTGTGTGTGTGTGTGTGAGAGAGAGAGAGAAAGAGAGGGAGAGATTTAAAAATTGGAAATTGTTGAAAGGGCTAAACAAAGAACTTTGAATTAATAAAAGTGATGATTTGGGAGGTAATTGAAATGAAGGAATGTTTGAATGAGAGTTTCAGAAATATGCATGAGAACGATAGTGATATTTTGAAGAACAGAATTGCTTTCCATGCTGGTGATCAAGAAAAAATGACATGCAATATAAATAAAGATATTGTGAGACTATAGTTAGACAGTTAAATCTAGCTGTGAGGATACCTGGTATTTTGACACTGTTTAGCCACATTATAGCGCAAGCATGTTCAGGCAAATTTCGGATGTCTAAAAATTGACATGTTCTTGGTCACATCAAGAAAGAAACTGCAAACTCTTACATTGTTTCTGAATGCTCAATTAGAAAAATGATTGAAAACTGCGTAAATTATTATCAGACAAAATGTAACTTACCAAGAAGGTGGTCTCAAGTAACTACAGCATCTACAACATGTCAGATGTTTTAATTTTAAATACTTGAGAATGAGATCAATAAGAAATAATCCCAACAAACACAATTTTGCATACTGAAGAGAAGAATGTATGTGCACGTTAATAGACGCATTCGATTAGATTTGCACATACAATCTTGGAAAACACTATGAATTTGAATATACAATTTGGATGTAGTCTATTACAGTCTATAAAATGGCCAAAAGAAATTTGATTTAGATCCATTCCAATTATTATTGAAAAGAATTATGTATGGTTTCTGATATGTCACTGGCTGGATCATACATATTCAGTAATGCTAAATGTTGCTAGCAATATTAAAAAGTAATCTTCTTCTCATATTTCTTTTCCAAACTTCCATACATCATGGCTAGTCCTATCTTGGATACTAAAACTTGCAGACAGTAGAGATGGCACATTAGCAGTATTGTATTTTGCAGTTTTGCTCAATCGCCATGCTCATACCAGCCGGGAGTTACAACAGGTGAAGGGAGAGAGTAAAGGAGAATAAGTTCTAATGCAGGTATATCCAACCCACAGCCCAGATATGGTCCCGGACAGCTAGTAATGGGCCCTACGAGACAATTTAACATTATGGGATTTTTAGCAATATTTATATATATGAACTATATTATTTATTTTATATGCGGTCCAAAACAATTCCTGTTCACTCAGTGCAGCTCAGGCAGGCCAAAAGGTTGGACAACCATGTTTTAATGAATACCCAATAGAAACTTCACAGACCTTTGAATCTCTGTAGGCAGGGAAGTCTGGGAGTGAAGCTTACTGAAACCTCTGTGTGATAAGTGAACTTGGTCTCAGGATGAGGGAAGAGACAGTTGTCTCAATTGGGAAATGGACTTCCCAACCACAGCAAGAGCTTCCTGACCAAAGTTGGATTATCCCACTTCAAAGAAAGTCATACTTACCCCATCTATAGAAACAATGGGTGGTAGAAACATATAAATCAAATCTGAGACTTTAGAATCGTGAACACGGCTACTAGGAAACAAAAATTGCAGTTGCTCTTCTGTTCATTTACAGGCCACGAATTTCCCCTGTGTGGCCTATCAGCTCCTCCACACTTAGTTGCAAAGCTTCCCATCGGATTCTAATCCTTGCTCAAGCAAGAGGTATCCATCCAAACTTTAAATTTCCAGAACAGGTAATTATGAAATAAAGCCAAACAGTAAAAATGATTTGAGTACATCTTTCTGCATGCATGATGTGGCTGACAAATCATGTTAATTTAATTTAATGCTTTTAATTCATGGGGGTGGGGGGCGCAGAAAACCAAATGGGGGCTGCGCAAAACTTCAGGTTCTCTTCTCACTTCTTCACTTCTTTAAGAAGTGTGTGGACTGGAGACCTCTATGAGTAGTCCTTGTTCAGCAACCACAATTGGGAGTGGCAGTTTGATCGTTAAGCAAAGTGGTGACTAAGGGAAATTGTGATTGTGCTTATAAACTTACTTCATCTCTTTGTTACTTAACAGACCTGTGGAAGTCATAAATGTGAGGATCACGAAGTTACTTTTTCATCATTGTCAAACCTGCGAATGGTCACTAAATAAGGCAACTGATAAACAAGGGCTATCTGTATGATTGTCCAGCTGTTTATTTATCCTCACAGGTTTCTTTAGCATTGTTCAGTGCTTGCATTGGTGGCAACTATCTGTAGGCCGGGTATAGGATGAGGGTGGAGGTTTGTTCTCCGAGCTTGTAGTTTGGCTTACAAACATTTTGTTACCAGGCTATGTAGAATTTTCAGCAGAGTTTAGGGGATGTCAGTGTCAGTGTTCTGCTTATAAGGGCTTCTGCTTAGTAGGTCTTGTGATAGGGTAGTCACATCAGGTGAGGGTCCTGTGATGGGTCAGGTGTGGGTCATGTCAAATGGAGACTTTGTGATGGTCTTGTGAACATTGGTGAGGTGAGGGTCATTGGAGGTAAAGTGCTGGTTGTGGGGAGGTTGCATGGGTTGGTTGAGGGTCGGTGCCATCACTGGTAGTTCAGGGCTTTGGCTCTACTGAAGGAGAAATTTGGTAATAACCTGATTGATCAAAATCCTAGGCCTATATTAGATAAAGTAGATTTAATTGGGTCATATTTTACCTCCATGTTCTACAGAAAATTCAGCACAATTTTCTTTCTTTTTTCTACATTATTTTATAGTCATTGACCAGCAATTTTATATAAGACTTAAATTAGATGACTAATAGAAATAAAGTGGTTCATACTTAAGGCAATACTTGTAGAATATGAAAAAAATCTAAATACTTAATACTAATTGATTAAATTATAAAACTACTCTGCGGAAAAAAAATGGCAACACTCTGAAGTGAAGGTTGAATCTTAGATCCCAGGATCTGACCATAGTAAGTACACTATGAGTCAAGAATTAAAAAACCTACCATATTTTTGGAGTATAAGATGCACCAGAGTATAAGACGCACCAAGATTTTGAAGAAGCAAATTTTAAAAAAAGGTTTTGCACTCTGCAGACCTCCCAAAACGGCCCGTTTTTCGTGAAAATGGATTCATTTTTTGTGAAAAAAATGGCACATATAGCCTTTAGGAGGCTTATAGAGTGCTCATATTTTTGCTCATTTTTGCCCTCCCCAGCCCCCAGGAGCACTGTGGAAGCCTTCTAAAGGCTATGCACGGGCCATTTTTGCAAAGGGGGCGGGGTTTCAGGAGGCTAAAAATGCTGTATTCAGTGTATAAGCCGCACCCAGATTTACACCCTCTCTAGGTGTGTCTTATACTCTGAAAAATACAGTAAATATAAATGCAAAAATGCAAAATCATTTAAAAACAACTAAATCTAAATGCAAAAAATAAAAGTATTAATCCAAATAAGAGAGTGCTTATAAAAAATATAAGATTTAAGCTATAGCAGTGATGGCTAACCTTTTTGCAAAGGCGTGCCAAAATTGTGAGTATGTGCGCGCCCACACCCACAATTCAATGTGCGTCGCCCACCTGTGCATGAGCAACTCCCCCCCCCACGCATGCATGCACACACACCCTCTACATGTGTGTGGGGGGGAGTTTTTGCCCTCCCTAGGCTCCGGCCTGGGGAGGGTGAAAATGGCCTCACATGGAGCCCCTCTGGAAACTGGAAACTGATCATTTCCGAACTTTCGGTTGGCCTGCTGTTCCCGTTTTTCTCCCTCCCCAGGCTGCAGAGGCTTTACTGAAGCCTGGGGAGGGTGAAAACAGTCTCCCCCAGTCCCCTTGAAGGGCGAAAATTAACTGGCCAGCACACTCACATGCCGGCAAATATGGCTCCACGTGCCACCTGTGACACGCATGCCATAGATTTGCCATCACAGAGCTATAGCGTAAGCTTTTGAAAAATAATTGATTTACCTAGTGATACTGAAGGCTCAATTCCTTGCCTGGTTGTTTAGAATAATGCCTACAAGAGTCTCCTATGCTCTCTTCAGATTTTAATGTACAGATCTAAGAGGCGCTTGAATTAAATGCTGCAGGAATTGTTGCTCCTGTCATTAAGTTACCGAGATTTGTTTTTCCAGAAAGCATGTGAATTGTCTGAAACTCAAGAATCATCTTCTACCATCTTCTATGGTGCCTTTAAGAAATTAGCTTGTTCCAGCATATAGCTTAGTCAAAAAAAATTTCTTGTCTTTTTTCTGAAGACATTGAAGTTCCCCCCCCCCCAAATCTCTGCTATCCAAAGCAACAATGAGATAACACCTCCCTCCCAAAATGAGCAAAAAATGAGCAGATGCCAGTTATGCTTCCATAATGCAGTGGATGATTTATTTGGTGTTTTTTTTCTTTAGGGGAGGGCTGGTGGATGGAAGTTCATCCTCTGTTAAGGCTAATACTTTCCTGGCATTTCCCTTTGGGGTTTTTTGTTTGCTTGTTTCTCTTCATTAACATTTCATTCATTTCAAACTTCAATTGATATAATTTCTTTGTCAAGAACTGCAGTGGTTTAATACAGAATAGTGACAGAATTTTTGCTGTCCATCCAGAGATCTAGACTATCTTTCATCAATGAAGGGACAATGCGGTTGAGGTCTGGCCATTTCTTTAATTTAGTCATTTAGGTATACTGAATGACTAATTTTAATTTAGACTTCATTAAAAGATATTCATGCAGCAAGGGTCTTTGGTTTCTCTTTGATCAAGTTCACCACTTTCCAAGACCTTCAATTTTGGATCAGACCTCTGACTTTCAACTTTAGCCAATATGCTGTAAGGGTTAGTTCACTTTCAAAAGAAGCAAATTGTGGTCTTATTCTGGAGGGCTACTTCGTGAATCTCCCTGCAGTTAAAGACAGAGATGATAAGAGAAGCTTGATAGTTGTCTGAATTAAGCATACCATTTTTTTCAGTGTGAGAGTTCGTGTAACATTTTTTAGGAGAGGTCTCATGTTTTGATCAATAAATATCTGAATACAGAAAGTTCCAAAGCGTTTAGGAAGATCTTCATTTTTAGGAATATGGATGGTGTTATTGAATTACTGAAGAACCCCTGAATCCTTTTTCCAGCTAGTCAACATGAACAAGGTCAGCAGCAAGCAACTATCGATGAAGTAGATGGCTTAGAGAAAAATAATCAGAGGCTGTAGAACCCCTTCTTCCTACATTAATGCTTTTCTTAAGAACTGAGAGAACTAGCTATATATGTGAGAGCAGAGGGTTTTTTTGTTATCTGGAATGAAGGAGCACAATAATTACCATTTTTAACCTGCTTATAAATTAGTAAAGTCTCTTTCTGAGAATCTGTTTCTGTCAGAAGGATCCATTATGGGTATTAAATCATAGAACCATAAAATCATAGAATTGGAAGAGACCTTGGCGTTCTTCCAATTCAATCCCTGCCCAGGTCAGGAATCAATATTTTCTTCACAACATTATTTTTTTTTTTTTTAAATATATTTTATTCAATTTTCACATTCCATTTGCAATCATTTATATACAGGGTATTCACTATAAGAAAAGAGAAAAAAAAAAGAAAAAGGGAATAAAACGAACAGAAAAAGGAAACACAACTCATCATTCACAACCCCACCTAACCCTTCCATCCTCCATACACCCCATCTACCCCCTCCAACTTTCCTTTCTCCCTCTAACACTCCCCTCCTACTTCCCTTTCCCCTCAAACCTTCCTTCTCCCCTTACTCCCCAGACACCCTCCTTACATTCCCCTTACTCCTTACATTCCCCCTACTCCTTCCTTACTCCTCCCTCTTCCTTCCCTCTACCTCCCTCCTTGGTGTATGCCTTTATTCGAGTGTTGTTGGATCTGATAAAGGTAAGATGAACCAAGGAAAAAAAAAGAAATAAAAAAAACAAAAAAAAAAAACAAAAACAAAAAAAACCCACCGTATATAAATACATTCTTGTTCTTTTTAAGGCTATGTTAACACCCCCCCACCCCACCCCCCACAAATCCCCATCCCTAATCCTCCCGACTTCCCAGGGCCCACACCTGGCGCTACCTTCTGTCTAAAATATCTTGTGTACATATGGATTAAAAAGTAAAAGTAATATATCAAAAGAAAAAAAAAACAGAGAAAAAAGAAAAGGAAAAAAAAAAAAAAAAAAGGAAACCACTCTTTGTGTTGATCTCAGCCCCCCATCTTTATCTATGTTTAAATAGTATAAATCCTTCTATCTATATTTTATTCTCGTCTCTTACTTCTTTGCTATTTACCCCAACCTTCTGTAGGTTCTCCCGTTCCTTTTCCTTAACCTCATGATCCCTTCCGATAAAATTTAAGCAGCGTGGTTCATACCATATATTCAAATATAACTTTACAGACAAGTAATCAAACTTTCCCTTCTAGTAAAATTTACACAGCATGAATCATCTTTCTTTAAAGCAGCGTAAATCAACTATTACTTTACACAGAAATCAATTTCTATCTTAAGATAATTCCAACCAACTTCCTCTTCAAATAGGATTTAAATAACGTAATTCATTCCACATGCATTTTACCCTTTTCCCTTACTTGTCTGATATTTTTCCCTTCAAGTAAAAGTTAAATAGCATGGGTCATTCCACATATTCGAATAATACTTTCAGCAAAAGTCAGTTAACCTTCTATTTTAAAATAGTCCCTTCTAACAAGGTTTAAGCAACATAAATCATTCAGCATTCTTTTTACACATTATCTTAAAATAATCCCAACCGACTTTCTGTTCTAATAAGCTTTAAACAACATAAGTTTTACCCTCATCCCTTGCTTGTCTGATGTTTACCACAAATAACGTAGTTCCTTCCACATGCATTTTACCCTCATCCCTTACTTGTCTGATATTTACCACTATCAAATTTATACTAGCATTTGTTTAAAATGTAATTCAGAGCAATTTATAAAATAATACTTTCAGCAAGAATCAGTTATCCTTCTATTTTAAAGTAGTCCCTTCTAACAAAATTTAAACACCCTAAATCATTCCGCATTCTTTTTACACTTATCTTAAGATGATCCCAACCGGCTTTCTGTTCTGATAAGCTTTAAACAACGTCAATTTTACCCTCATCCCTTACTTATCTGATGTTTACCACTATCAAATTTATGCTAACGTTAATTTAAAATCTAGCTCAAAGTAGTTTCACCCAGCTTTCCCTTCTGATAAAAATTAGTCCGCTTTTTCTACCGGGGAGAGGTCTCAAGCCCCCATTCAGTCCTCAAGCATTTTGAAATGTCTAAATTCTCGATCTCCGTTTTTCTACTTCTCCGAGGGAGGAGGGGCTACCCCCTCCATCTTGCAACCACATGGCCAACCGCTCGGCTTCTCCTTCCGCTTGTCTCTCCACTCTTCCAAACGCGTCAGGAAGTCCCGCCTTCAGAATCCTACAATAGAAATCTTGAGCCTCCGAAACAGAGTTAAGACGAAATCTTTGATTCTCAAATGTAACTGTGATACCGGCAGGGGCCTCCCATCTGTATCGAATCTGTTGGCTCCTAAGCTCCTTAGTTAAAAAGGCGTAATCCCTTCTTGCTGTCAGCATCTGAGAAGGAATATCTTTAAAAACAATCAGGTCTTGGCCTTCAACTCGGAGCCTGTTATTATGAAATTTTTGCACGATCGCATTTCTAGATTCTTTTGTAGAGAAATGTATAATTATGTCCCTCGGGAGCTGTCGCTGTTCCGCTATCAATGAGTTCTGGCGATAGATTTTCCGAATCTGCCAATCAAAGTTAAGTCCCGGGCTTCCCAGCGCATGGCTGAAGGCTTCAGCAAAGGTTTGTTTCAAATTCTCTTGCTCCTTTTCACGGAATCCCCTGACCCTTATCGCAGATGCCTTCCTATTAAAATTTATCACCATAAGCTGTTTCTCATTGTCTCTAATTTTCTGTTGTAAAATTTCAATATTGGTAGTCAAATTTAAGTTAGCCTTCTCCAGACTTTCCAATTTGTTCTCTATTTCAGCAGAATAATCTGACAGGGCAGACACAGCTGCAAACGTATTCGCCTTCATTTGATTAACTTTAGATTTTAAATCATCATATAATTCCAATACAAATTCCCTGATTTCTGTCTTAAAAGCGTTAAGCATTTTAAGGAGATATTCCTGTGTTAAAAGTTCCCCAGCAGAAGGCACAGGAGACAAAGGCTGTGTTTCTTTAAATTCTTTTGTAGCAAGACGCTTCCTTGACTTGGGTGGCATAATAAATAAGCAAGTAAGCAGAGCTTCGCTCCCCTCTATTTCCAAAAAAGAAAAATTTATTTTGTTAAGGAGCAGTCTGCAGGGAGATAACACCGGCTAAGTACATCAATCATCCACGGAGAGAAATCGCCATTTTGAGGTCTATTTAGACAAAGAAGTCTCTAAGACGAATGGTGCTGGTATTTACGATAGTAATAAAAACATAAATCTCACAGGGGTGGGACCCGCCCGTATCAATTCTAGCTTGAAAAAACTTTGTCTTGTCCTGGGGGGGGGCTAGCCTGTCTGGGGCTGCCAAAAAAAAAAGGCAGCTGAGAAGAAATGGCTGGAGATAAAAGCTCCGCTTCGGCCGGATCTAATCTCTTTCCACAGCCATAAAAGAAAAAAGGCTGTGGCTTACGATTAGATCCTAACCTACGGGGCTATCCTCCCTGCCCCTTTCTTAGCCAAAAAGGGGTGCTATCTATGATCTTATTTAGATATACAGACCAGATCTCTGAGGAGCTCGGTGGAGCCCTCCTCGGCAACAGGCCACGCCCCCCTGGAATCCCACAACATTATTTTTTACAGAAATAATTTTTAATTGATCAAAAAGGTTATTATAGTCTGGGCACTTATAAGGGAATGTTAAGTTTTAAAGAGCTTTTTATAGTTAGAATGTTATTTAACTCATCAGTGGGAGAATTATTGGAGGTACAGGTACAAATGCAATCTTCAAAGTGAACCGTGCATAATAAGCTTTTTTTAAAAAGCCATCCTTCTATAGGAATCAATCATTTTCACTTGAGAGAGTAGAGTTTGGTGTATCATCTCATTGCTGAGATAACACTTGAAATCTGTTCACAGAATTCCGAGATTCTGAAATTAGAAGCCTTTGAGGTGAGGAGATTATTTTCAGTTGTTTTGCAACCGTTGTTGGTTTCAAGAGTTTAGGGCAGATTGTGGGTTTTCTTTTTCTGACCACAGCAACAGGAATATTATCTTGCAGGTTATAGAATTACATTCATAAATGTAATTGAAATAATAAAATGATAAAATAAGCAATCAGAAAGAGGAAAATGTAAGAAAAACCAGCTGGAAAAAAATTATATAGTAGTTCTTGACTTACAATCATTCGTTTACTGATTGCTCAAAGTTTCAACAGCACTAGATTATGACTGTTTTCCTCACTTATGGCAGTTGCAGTGTGCTCATGATCATATTAGTATTGGAAGAAATGTCCATCTGGTTTCAGTTCCAAGTAATGAGAAAGACCCTGGAAACATGGAAGTTGTTAGGAAAGATGGGTTAACGGTGGACAGGACCACATGGATTTTTTGGGTCCTGGGCAAAATGAGCACAGGGATTTGTGTGTGTGTGTGAGAGAGAGAGATTTATATCCTCTCTTGGGCCCCGCCTTGGAGTTTCCTGTCCCTGTGTAAGAAATGTATTCTGATTGGTTGTCAGACTCCCATGGGGCCATGCAGGGGTAACTTTGTAGGTTGTCTTGAGTCCCAGGCTTGGTTGAATCTTGCTGTAATGAAGAGGGGTTTGGGCAATTCCTATTATGACTGAGGGCTAATCCTACCTTTATTGGATCTTGGTGAGGGTATTTGCTTATGAATAGACTCTTTATCTCTTAAGTGCTGAAATCTGTGGGTTATTGAGGAGGGTGGGGGCTATTAAGAGTGAGTCTGCTTCCTGCCTAAAAAAATACATGTTTCTCCATTTCTCATCCAGGAAGGTATAATATTTTGCCCTTTTAATATTTCCTAGAATATTTCATTCTTCTAGGACCATGATGGCAAACCTATGGCATGCGTGGCACAGTTGCACACGGAGCCATTTGTTAGGGCACGCGAGGCGTTATCCAGTCAGCTCCAGGTTTGCCCGTAAGGCTGTTTTTCACCCTCCAGAGGCTTTAGGAGAAGCTTCCTGAAGGTGCTCGAGGGTGAAAAACGGCACTACGAGCAAACGGGAAGTCCGTTCCTGAACTTTTGGTTTGGCTGTAGGGCCATTTTTTGCGATCTGGAACCTTCAGGGAAGCCTCCTGAAGTCTCCAGAGGGCCTCTGGGGGGGGTGGGATAGGCTGTTTTCACCCTCCCCAGGCTCCTAGAAAGGCTCTGGAGCCTGGGGAGGGTGAAAAATGGGTCCATCATGAGCCAAAAGGGGGGGGGTCACACACACATGTGCTCACGGGATGGATGTGGGCATGCCCGTGCACAACCCCCCCTGTGCTCCCCCTGCTTTTGGCATGCAATCCAAAAAAGATTAGGCATCACTGTTCTAGGGGAAGGGTGGGTGCTTACTTTCTACATTAGCAATCTTTGAACGTTTGGCAACTGACATGTATTTATGATGGTTGCAGTATTCCAGGGTCATATGATCACTTTTTGTGACTTTTTGACAAGCAAAGCCAATGGGGAAGCTAGATTCACTTAACAATGGTATTACTAACTTAACAACTACAGTGATTTACTTAACTCTGGCATGAAAGGTCTTAAAATGGGGCAACATTCTCTTAATAACTCTCTTGTTTAGAAATGGAAATTTTGAACTCAATTGTGGTTGTAACTTAAAAACTACCCATATAGAGCTTACTAAAGGAGGTGCTATTGTTATTACTTTAAAAAAGAAAAGAAAAGAAACCATGGCCTATATGTGTCACTTTTATATGCTGTAGATCTTGGGAAGAAGAAGAAATGAAGCACATATCCTTTCAAAGCAATACATAGAAGTTATCATGTATGTTGCTGGGACTTGTATATGTATATAACAGAGAGTTACTCAAAATGCATTCGATGTATGAATATATATCCAATATTCAGTTGTGGACTGTCCTATGTAACTTTTTCTTCTTTGGATTATAATGTGATTATGAATTACATTAGATTTTACCAGCATCTGCAGAAAAACTAGTTTAAAATATTAATGCTTCTACTCCTTTTAAGTGTCTAAGAGCAGCTTATTCTTTCAGCATTTGAAAAATTGTTCCAAGAAAATAGAAATAGCATTCTTAACTATGGTATCCTCTACTGTGTAGATGATTCAAAAGTAAGAAACATCGGCAAATCCATATTTGATGTAGAAATGCGGAGGGAGGGAAGAAAGGAAGGAGGGAAAAAAATAGGAAACAGTGAGGTAGATAGCACATTTTTGCCACATTTTTGTTTCCTGATTTCCATTCACAAAAGGTTTGATCTGTTAGCCTGCTGTATCTTTTTTCCTCCCTAGCGAATTTATTGTGCCCATGAGCACTAACAATTTTTACACACACCCTCACATACACAAAATAGTAGTCATAAAAAAAGAAAGAAAAATCCATAATCAGAATATTTATTAAGCCAATTGAATGTTTATAGAACATTGTTTCAATTGGTCATTAAGTATGAAGAAGCTTACAAGCTGTGCTGATAATTTCTGTGCCCAGCCTCATCTCTTTTTCTTGCTGCTAATGTTTTTGTTTCCAAATTTGAGCTGGTGTATGAAAACAGAGTTTGCTTTCCTGAAACTTTGACGTTCCCATCTACCTCACCACCATTATGTTTCAAAATTGTGTATTCCTTCCCCTTTACTGCACTAACACACATAATGACGTTGTTGTGTTGAATGCTTATGAAACTTCCTTTTTAAGTCTGTTTTCAGCTGATTGCTCACCAGTAGTGCTTCAGCATCAGACAAGGTTATATGACCTGTCTTGCACACAATGTTCATAAAAATTACCACTTTTTGTTCACTGACTCATTGCCTATTCTGTAATATAATGACTAGCATCCTGTCAGTTGGACTATTAGGTAATGTTTATTGTACTTGCTCAATATTGCTTTAGCTAGAGATGGATTTTTACTTATAAACACTCATGTTAAAAAAATTCAATGGATTCTCAAAGTTCCATCTTTTCTGTTGCAAGCATGATGAAATCGTACCCTCCTTTTTTGTCCCAGTATGAAACAACCTGCTAACCATTTGTTGTGAGGCTGTCCTCACAACCAAGTTTCCATTTTAGTGCCAGGATCATAGCTGGATCAACATGATCTAGCGGGCATTTTTTTTTTACCTGGTGGAAAATTCAATAAAACTTCCTATGCAATTATACTGGTTTGCAGGGAGGAAGGAGGATCTTCAAGGATGTCTGCAAAATGCAGCCCCATTTAGCCAGCTACAAGACCATTCCTGTTCATGGCAATTTCTGCTTGGGTTAACAGAGACACCAAAACCTCCCATTCAACTAACATTTTTTTTTCTTGTTAGACTCTTGGTAGGAAGAGTGATCTTACAGAAGATATGTCTGCTTTTTCTCCATCAAGCTTCCATACTTGCTGGAGAGGAGAAAAATCTAGGGAATCCTTTTCGCTCCCTACTGCCTTTCCTTGTGCCTGTATTTTCTGCAAAGCAGCATCCAACCACTTCAATTCGCCCACCCCACACTCCCACCACACACTCATACACATTTGCTGCTTTATCCTGGAGGTGTGGCAAGAAAGATGCTCTGAATGGATGGTTTCTTTGAACTGGGTATCAGAAATGATGGGAAAGGACATTGCTAGGCCTTTTGCTTTCCTTGGGGGGAAAAAGGACATAATGAGAAAAAGGGAGCTGAGAAGAATCATTTTCTGTTGTGCTGAGAATTGGCAATGCCTGAAGCACCAAGGAAGTGAAAGCCACACAGCATGGATTTTGTAATACTAGTGGCGTGGACTTTGTAGTATAAAAATATGGATGTCAAGGCACGAGCCTAGAATCAGATTTGGCCTTTAGTAGCAAAGGCAGCCCTTTTTATCCTCATCCATGGCATTGAAGAAAGAAGCTGTTGTTCATAGACTTACAAACTTTGACCCATTGCTAAGGCTGGGGAAAACTTGCTTTTCAAAATGGCTTCTTCTGCCTCTCCCTCCCTCTTGAGGATATGCAGCGCTTTAGATTCTACATTGCAGAAGCAGTAATAGTTGCAGCTAAATGGTTATGATTTTCCTAGACTACACTTTCTTCAGTCTAGCTTTTACTATGTCCAGAAGGCATTGGGCAAGAGCACCAATTCCCTCTAGTGGAAAATGGAATGCTTCCATTGGCTGCAGAGCTTCTTGATAATGAGAACTCTGCTAATGAATAAACGTTAAAGGTGGGGTTGATTTTCCTTCTGTATGGAAGCAAAGGAAGAGAGAGTCATGTAAATCCTATATTACAGAGGGAACAAGTACAATATCCTGAAAACCCAACATCAGATGCAGCATTTTGCTGAGAAATTAATATAAATCTCTAGAAATATCCAGGGTATCTTTATCTTATTTTTTAACTGTAGGAGCCTTGATGGCCATATCCTTGAATTATTATTTGTAGACTGTATTGTAGACTACTTTGGAAGCCAGTTTTGATTTGGGCATGTACTTCATAAAAGCCTAGTCAAGCATAGTGATCCTTTCATGAAAATTGCCAAGCAGAGATGTCCTTAAAATATCATAAGTGCTAGAAGGTTTATAAATAATTAGAAAGCTGCTGGTTGCAAAAATCAATTTTAAATTTGGCTACCATTGTTATATGTAACCCATTTGCTTCAAAGACAAGAAATAAGAGGTTCAAGATCAGAAGTATTGTTAACAGAGTAGGTTTGCAGGTCATTGATTGGAAGTAAGTACCCAGAAAATGTGACACAGACAAAACTTAAAATCTGACCTCCAAAGCTTTTCCTTCAAGAGAGAAGATGGCAAAGTACTAAACAGTGTTTTAAGCACAAACTCCCAGGGATCCTCCCATGCCCTGGATGGATGAAATACCAGATGAAATTGGTTTGTAGGCCAAAGGTTTTCTATCCTTGGTCTACACTATCTTTGCTGAACCTTTTTGCTCCTGATTCACACTGAAGAACCTGTTGTTTCAGCAAGCTGAGAAAATCTTTCATACTACCTTAGCCTTCTACCTTTGGCTTATGTTATTGTGCAGTTTGTATTTTAAAAAAGGATTTTTCAAATCTTCTATCATGGTAGACGGGATTGTATTGTAAAATTCATTGGCTTCCTTTTGAGAAGACAATGTAATTTTCATTGTTGAAAAAACATCTTTTTGATTTTTAATGTGCTGCAAAGCAAATCTCTAACCAAATATATCAGTTGAAGCCACAACTCCTCAGTAGTGGGATTATAAGATGAATATGGAAAGAGCAAGTTTAGCTCTAAAGCTGAGATGAAATGATTGTGAATAAGGGATGAAGAGGTTAGAAAGATTTTGACCTAAATAACTTCTGCTATTATGATGAATCTATCCTTGTCCTGTATTTACCCATCATCCTTGATTCTTTGACTTTTCCTAGGAAAGGATTGTGATTATTTTTCCTTCTGGAAAGAAGCTTAAATTAGAAAAATGACAGAGAGAAATACCTGATGAACAGCAGAAGAAGGTTGAAGAAGAAATTGAAGGATTAAGAACCTCTGCTATAATGCTGGAAGTAGAGAGGAGAATACTGGGGGGGAGGACATGAGATTATTGGAGCATTTCCCAACTTTCTACACAGATTGTTAAGAAAATTTGGAGCAGTAGGGCCAGTTACAATTGTAATTTGCTTTTCTGCCCAAATCACATAACTGTAAATTGCAAAACTGATCATAAGGCTGGGAGAGAGGAGGGAAGAAAACTGAAGGCAATCTTTGCCCTAGAACTCTGAATTAGCACTCTGGGAAATACACTTATATCAAATATGTAGATATATTTGCCTATGATCTTCTGGTTTTGGGCTGTTCGTTAGCATTATGTGTTTTCCAGATGAGCTGAGTCTCAGATGAGCAGCTCTTGAGGTAAAACAAAACTGCTGGTCTGTAAATTTCCATTTTGAGAGCTGGGGCAATGAAACAGAACTGTACAGTTCTGACATCTGGGTTTCAATGTCAGGATCGACTTACCTGCATTCTCACATGAGCGCGAGAATTTATCTCATTTACACAAGAGGAAATGCTATCTCTGATAAGAATACATTGCCGTGTGCCTTCCCAAAATTGGAATGAGCAAATAAGCAGATTTTTTTGTGTATCATAACTATTGGCACAACCTTTCTCTATACAGGTCCTTTCTGCTCTACTGTGTATAGATTAAAGATGTATCAGCTTGAGTTGAGACTAAATAAGTATATATCCAGCCTGCTCTTTCTTCTTCCAAAGGATCCTTGGGAAATGTTTCTGCGAGAGAAAGAAATGTGATTTTCTGAGCATCTGACCATATTTCTTTTGGTTGTTTGATTGGTTTGTTGGTTTTGTAATCAAATTTGCTTTATTGTTGGTTTATTTTTCCTATCTAGACTGAAAGAGAGATTTCAAAGGCTGCAAGAAGAGCTGAGGCTACCCCAAGATTACAACAACTTGCCCATCCAGTAGTTAGGAAACAACTGCAGTTTTATGAAAATACATGCATGGAGGCCCCAATCCGCCAAGTAATTTTTTAAACTTTTGATACTTCTGTGTTGATATAAGGGATAAGATTGCAAGGTAGGGTCAACCAGTTATCCAGCTGGAAAGAACCATTATGTAAATAGGTCTCAACAACTTCCCAAGCCATCAAGAGACTTGCTAGTATTTGTTGAACGGAAGCACTATTTAAAGATCAGAGCATAGATCTGATCATATATATATCATATATAAAGGCCCTGATTTCTGTTTCTTGGCACTGTGGTAGGCAATCTGTTTTGTCTAAGGCTTATTTGTTTGTAATAAACTATTCTAATTTAGCTGAATTCTGCCTGGGAAGCTTCTATCAAGTCAATCCAAGGGCTGAACAAAGAGTCAAAGGTCTAGAGAGCTAGGATTTACTGCTGAGCTCAAGTGTGAAGTTTTAATATTGAAGTTAGCCAGGGATGAATGTTTATCATTGTATGCATAGGATTAATAGATTTAACAGAGTTGGAAGGGACCTTATAGGTCATCTAGTCCAACTCCCCTCTCAAGCAGGAGACCGAATACCATTTCTGACAAATGGCTAAAAGATAAATTTGTTAAAAGCCTCAGTATAATAGACCTCAATATAATGCCCCAAATTTCCTATGTCTGACCACACCCTCTGTCCTTTCCCACTTCTCACTGGCTGCCACCATAGAAGGTAAGACGTAGGAGGAGAGAAGTAGGAGGAGCCGAGGTGGCGCAGTAGTTAGGGTGCAGTACTGCAGGCCACTTCAGCTGACTGCTATCTGCAGTTCAGCGGTTCAAATCTCACCGGCTCAAAGTTGACTCAGCCTTCCATCCTTCTGAGGTGGGTGAAATGAGGACCCAGATTGTGGGGGCAATATGCTGACTCTGTAAACCACTTAGAGAGGGCTGAAAGCCCTATGAAGCGGTATATAAGTCTAACTGCTAAGTAGGTACCGGTACACAATCAGTTCCTCCTCCCTCCATGCCCATTCAGTGTCATTGTCAATGCCTTCCTATTCAGATTACCTCTGTGTGATGTTTCTCATGCTACTGGCACCCTCCCCTGATTACTGCTACTCCTGTAAATGCTCAATAAACAGCATCCAAGTGAACATTTTTATAAGTGAGACCCTGTACCATTTGTCTGAAACGTTATTGTTGGAAATGGCCAGACTGAGTCCGAGGGAAGGGTCAAACGTGTCATAAGTCACAAGTCACTGCATAGCCACAAGAGATCTAAGTCCAGCTTACCTTGAATTCCTTTCTATCCTTAACTCCCACAAATTTCCCTTGACTGTTAGTAGTTCAGATTCTTGCAGAGAACTTAAGCGTGCAATAAATTTTGATACTCATTTGAACTGCCTGAATCTTCTGATTTCCCCAGTGTTTGAGAGATATAAGGTCTCCTGCTTGAGCAGGGGATTGGGCTAGAAGATCTCCAAGGTCCCTTCCAACTCTGTTATTCTGTTATTCTCCTGCCATGCCTATAAGATGGATCACCAACAAGATCTTCCATCCTGTTACCTAGGCAGTTTTGACTTAATTCCTTCCTCTGAGGAATGTGACTTAAAAAGTTCATCCATTTCTCTTTGGAGAGTCAGCAGATCTTTCTGAAGTGATTTTATTCATCTGAGGGATTGACAGAATCCCATATTCAGCTATTATTGGGACCTGTCACACTCATTCTGCTACCTTCAGAATCCTGCCAGAAGTTCTCTCTGTAGCTTTGCCTCTATTTTGATTTCAGAGATTATTGAGGGAAGGGGAGAGTCCGTAGCTCCTAATCCAGTGTTTCTCAACCTTGGCAACTTGAAGATGTCTGGACTTCAACTCCCAATATTCCCCAGCCAGCATTCGCTGGCTGGGGAATTCTCGGAGTTGAAGTCCGGACATCTTCAAGTTGCCAAGGTTGAGAAACATCATGTTCAAAAATCAGCACTTCTGTTCTTCTGTAGATACCTCTGACTACTCTGCAAGCAGTCCCAAGTCCAAGGCTACTTGAACTAGCTAGACCAAAAACAATCCCTTCTGAGAGTGCCATAGATCGTTCCCCTGAGTGGCCTGTGTCAGCAGCAGCCAAGCAGGCAGTGGCCTCTCCTCGACTCATGGAGCTCTCGCACCCTGCCAACAGGTAGGCTTTCCCAGATGATCTGATGGCTGTGTTGATGGTCTCACCAACTCTCCAATTGAGGAAAAGGATCTTGGCCTGTAGATAACTTTTGAAGGCTCTGAGGGACCTATGGGCAGAAGGACCCTCTGAGCATGCACTGCATCTCATGGCAGTGTCTTATTCTTTCCATTGTTTTGTCCATTAAAATTAGTAAGGAAGAATGTATGAGGAAAGTTATGAAAATATATTTGTATGATTCCTTCATTTAATGAACTTGGCAATCCTTTGAAATCAGGGGTGGGATTCAAATAATTTAACAACTGGTTCTCTGCCCTAATGATTTCTTCCAACAACCAGTTCACCAAACTGCTCAGAAACCTAACAACCGGTTCTCCCAAAGTGATGCGAATTGGCTGAGTCCCACCACTGTTTGAAATGGATCGATCTCTATATATGGAGCCAATGGCAATTGGTACCTTTGCTCACCTTTCATAAATGCCCGAAGTGCCTTTTTTCAGCATGTCATCCATAGCTGCCTATGCTAGACATACTGTATTTTTTTTGCAAACTGTATTCTTTCCAGTTATTTGCTTGACAGGTGACTAAATAGCATTCATCCCAATGACGTCAGTGGGAACTATTAGGTTTGCTGAGAAGAAAGAGCCCTCCTGAATTGGATTGTTAATGCAAAGATATTCACTTCACTGCATATAGAGATGGAGAGACAGACTACTTTTTTTACTCTTTTACCGCAGAATATCATTTTTTAAAATTATTTTTTCTTCTGCTTGAGCCAATGGGATTTTAAAAAGCAGCAGAAAACACAGTGGTATCATAATAATAGGGACAAGAAGCTAGTAACAAAACACATGCTATGACTTATGACAGCGCAAACCTCATGAGTTACATACAACAACATCAGGAAACAAGTGCAAAAAGATTTGTGTTGTGAAAGCATGACGTATGTTTTGTCGACTGGTTTGCAGAAATTTAGAACCAGTCCTGGGAGGTTTATTATCCTACTGACAGAAAAATTATCTGCTAAGAAAACAGCACAGATTTTAGTAGTGTTAATCCTCCCGCCCCCCAACCCCCAATCCAGCATGTGAAACTCTCCGGTTGGATTTCTTTGTTAATCTTGCAGAGAGCTTTATAAAAAAGGAGCAGCATTGAGGCTAATGACTCTTTTCATATTTCTTTTGTCAGGGCCCCAACCAATCTTGTGCAGTTTAATCCAAATGCCTTTATTGTAAAGGAGTCTGCTAAGAGAGCATTTTGTACAGAAAGAGTCAAGACCTTAGCACAACCAATTACTCGTTGATCACACTGATCACCCACATCTAACTCTACGTGGCGTTTTCAATAAATTAAAGGAACTATAGTGGCGTGCTTTGTCTACTTCTTGTACTGTTGTGTTTTGACTTCCACAAGTGCATAATAACATCTGAAAAGTAACATCAGCTTAGCTAACAACACAGTTATTCATGTTTCAGCAGGAGCCTGACTTTTAAATATTAATGTTTGATTTGTATTTTCTCTTGATCCAATGTCATCCCACAGCTAACAATAGAATTTAAATCAAGATAAAAATCAACATACCGCAAAAAGCAAAGCAACAATAAAAGAAAAACAGGATTAAAAATAATGCCATAAAACAGTACATAAATAAAATGTTAATATACTTAGAACAGAAATAATGAAATAGTATAATAAAAAGTTAAACCCAGGAGCCGAGGTGGCGCAGTGGTTAAATGCAGCACTGCAGGCTACTTCAGCTGACTGCAGTTCTGCAGTTCGGCTGTTCAAATCTCACCGGCTCAGGGTTGACTCAGCCTTTCATCCTTCCAAGGTGGGTAAAATGAGGACCCGGATTGTTGTTGGGGGCAATATGCTGACTCTGTAAATCGCTTAGAGAGGGCTGAAAGCACTATGAAGTGGTATATAAGTCTAACTGCTATTGCTATTGCTATGTCCAAAGCCCATGCCAGAAATTCCAAAAAACTTGCCTTTGCTTTGTGCTTGCACGGAACTAACATTTTCTGCTCCTCAAGAAATAAGGGCAGGTGCCTATTCTGGAGACATCTAGATATAGTAGTGGATCTGAGTACTTGAGAGACCGCCTTCTGCCGATTACCTCCCTCCGACCGATAAGATCGCACAGACTGGGCCTCCTCCGAATCCCATCCGCCAGTCAATGTCGACTGGCGACTACACGGAGGAGAGCCTTTTCTGTTGCAGCTCCGACCCTGTGGAACGACCTCCCCGTCGAGATACGCACCCTCACCACCGTCCAGGCCTTCCGCACAGCCCTCAAGACCTGGCTATCCCAACAGGCCTGGGGATAAGCTTCTAATTTGCCCCACCCGAGTGTTGAGTATTGAATGCAAGTTGTGTTTTTATTATTTTACTTTGTTCACATACTGTTTATTTTTGAATTGCACCCCCTCCCTAATGATTGTAAGCCGCCCTGAGTCCCCTCAGGGAAAAGGGCGGCCTATAAATCCTAATAAATACTAAATACTAAAATACTAAATATAGTTTTCAACCAATGCAGCAACATTCACAATTGAAGGGATCTGGATAGCACTAGCTCCTGGAAGTATCAGCAATATAATTCACTGTGAGGATGGAAAAAGTGGTAAGATTTAGTTCAGAAGTATTGTATACTTTTTTCTTTTGTTGAAATGTGTCTGATGCAATTTCCTTGGCAAGGTGTTTCAGAAATGTTTCACCATTGCCGCCTTCCTAGGGATGACACAAGGTGACTGGCCCAAGATTACCCAGCTGGCTTTGTGCCTAAGGCTAGAACTAGAACTCACAGTCTCCTGGTTTCCAGCCTGATGTTTTAACCACAACACTGAACTGGCTCCCATTGTATAAACCATAACCAATTAAATAATTGTAAATGTCTGTTTCTCCATTACAAAGAGAGGGCCATTATTAAACTTGTGCACTGAAGAAGCAAAATTCTATTGTGTAAAACCAAAAGATTCTAGGCATCTCCAAAGTTCTAAATCACGGCTGTCAAACTCCCGGCCTGTGGACTGGATATGTCATACGCTGGCCACGCCCATGTCTGGTTTAGGATATGTCATGTGACGCCACTATGACAACCTGAGTTTGACACCCCTGTTCTAAATGGTGCTCTGCCATTTTCCACATGATTGTATTGCTACTGAACTTGACAAGCCAAACTGTTGATTTTCTTCTCCAGTAACACATATTTAATATTATTTGCATTCATAGGATTAAGAGTGCATACTTATAACCTCAGCAGCTGCATGAAATGCCTGGTATCTGTGTTACATCTGTATGGTGCAATTGAAATAATATACAACCTTTGGAAAGCCCTTGCCTTCATTATTCTCCAGTGTTTATTAGGCAACTAACACCCCCCTCCCCCCCAAAAAAATCTGGAAGGCACAAAGCAGGTCAAACATTTGATATTCTGTTTCCCTACAATCTCCTGGTTTGGAATAATGATTTAGCACAGTGGTAATGTTACCCTGTAGCCTGGAATGTATTATTATGAAAATGCCCTTCCCTCTCATTCATCCCTACTGAATTGCCTCTGGATAAGACAACAGCAGCAGTATAGAAAAATATTCCCCCTTGACATCTCATCCATCACTTTCATACATGGAATGGAGTTTGGTTATCTACATTTCTCGTGTTCCCTAGTGTTTGCAACACTATTAACAATATCTCAAATGCTGTGGAAATGTAGCTATGATATACTGAACTCATAATTACCAACTTTGAATAATTTCCAGATTTGCGCTGATGAATGGAAAGAAAGGAAGATTTGCCTACACAACAAGTATTCTTATAGAAGAATAGAGAAAAAAGTTCCTAATATTCAATTCACTATTTTTCCTCTGCTGTGTTGTGCGGGATTGTAAACTACATTAATTTCCCAATCTTATGATCCTTAACCATGTTGAGATACTATACATGTAGGAATAATCATGGAGAAATTCAACACTCCATATTCTCTGAGCTGGAGAGGTTGAAGCAAAGATGGTTGTCTTGCAGCAGCAGTCAAAAGAGAACCTGGAATCTAATATGAGCAGCACAGATGATTGCAGAGAAATACTCCAAGTCAAAAGACTTGAAGAAAAAAATATGAGTTCTGAGTCAGAACTAGAGGTGGGATTCTTCCGGTTCACGTGCTCAGTGAACTGGTTGTTAAACTGGTAGGACAGCTAATACTTTCTCAAGAACAGTTGCAGAATGTAAACTCTCAGCATGAGGAGGAGAGAACTTTGCATCTTCAGCCACTCAAAGGCTCAAGGCTGATGCAGAAGCCAAATTATGAAATAATTGTTAGGACGTTATATGAAATAAATGAACAGCTAATGCAATTGGACAGGATATTTCAGGTCAGTAACAGAGAAGTAAAGATTTTTGTCTTGGTAGGATTGTAAGCAATATGATGAAAGAAAAACTTAAACTGGAAATTTCCCAGAAAAGAATATAGTTGGTTCAAGAGAGTTCCTTAGAGAAAGATAACTAATAGGCTGTGAGAATAACCTTGAGGAAGAGCTGCAGCCAAGCCAATGGCCAGTGAATGAGTCAGGGCAGAATTTGAGAAAGCTTGGCTCTCCCTAGTCCTCTTTAGGATAGAGGCAGAGAAGAGTGAGGCACATTCATAGGTGCAAAATTCTATTATTGTAACTCTATAATAACAACAGTAGCATTCATGATGTTGGAGTTCCAAATTTGGTCAACCTCAAAAGGCTGACAATAACTCAGGACCTTGGAATGAGTCTTAATCTGTAAGAACAAAACATGCATTATTGAGCTCCTGCCGTAAGATCAAACAACAACACTGAAGGTTGTATTGTTATTTATTTATTAGCTTATTTATTTATAAATGGCCCAGCTCATGATTGTCCAATTGACTCTGGGTGACATACAAGGTTTGAAACAACAATCCAATCCAATAGAATAACATTCCCATCCCTCAAGAAGATGTTCCTAATGGAGAACATACATTACATAGACCATAAATGTGCAAAACCAATCCCATAGTAGACATACCCACACCACACAAATCCAAGGCCCGGAGAAAAAAGCCAGGTCTTACCTGACTCACCTGAAGGAACTAGCCATGATGGAAGCAAGAATACTACCTTATGGCCCAACTACACCACTTCCTAAGAATTTATTAGTACATATTCCTTGTTATGTGAATGAAGCAATGCCTTCTGACTAATATTCATATTCTCTCGGGAATATCCAAAAGATGATAATTATAGTTTAATGCATATGGCCAACACTTGACTATGAAAGATTAGCCTAAAATAATGCATCTGAATGCTCACTGTCCTTGACTGATCTTCAAAGACTAAGTAGGTCTGATCTATTCATACTTGGAAATTACATAGATGGTCTTATGAAAGATCAGGAATCCTCAGGCTGTAGATTAGATTTGGAGGTCAAAAGAGTTCTTGAACAAAGGCAGTGTCAGGAAACATGCAGAGTTGTGTCCTTTAGGTCACAAGTAGCTGATTTCAACTAAAAGGAGGCTACTTCTGAACTTTTGATTTACTGAGCTCTATTACATTCAGATAGTGAGCAATATTAGAGGTACTCATGACATAATGTGAGTGTTTCTTCACTGAATTGCATTGTTTCATCAAGAGTTTCATAATGTCCCAACAAATTTCCTTATGTGGGTAAAACATCATCTCCTTATAGAAATCCACAGTTGTGAAGAAATGTCAAAACAGTTCCACGTTTTTCCTGTTTTTGCAAAACAAGAAGTCGGCATGTAAATTCAGTCTGATTTATCTAGCCATTTCCTATCTAAAACAAAATAAAACAAAACATCAGCAATTCTCCAAAATGGCAAACAGGGATTCATTTGGAGATGTCAGCAGCCTTTCAACCTGAGAGACTTTGGGTGTTCACAGAGACCTTCTCTGCTGAACTATAGACCTTCATATGTTCTGATTCTGTCTTTGTTGCATGGATACTTCTTCAATATACTTGCTGAAATAATTTATTACATATTGTTCTCATTTTGGCTGGAAGGATGGGTCAAACCCTCACTCCACCCATTTCAACATTCCAGGTTTGAAGTCATCAGAATTGCTGTTGTGCACCTCTGAATGCTTTTGAACTTCATTGACTTCTCAGAGAATTATAAGTACAATGATATATTTGCTGTCAGCACAGAATACTTCTCTGGGCACCCACTTTTCTCCCCATTGTATTGCCCACTGAAATCAATCACTCAGTAATGTAAGTAAATGGGTGAACAGATTGTTAAAACCTTGAAGTTCAATTTTAACTGGTTTGTTTTGCTGCTTTGAATGAGCAAGCATGATGAATGGTTCATTCCTATGATCACTTCATCTATTGACCTATACTTCGAAGCAGCCTTCCATGTGTAGAACACGAAGCACTTTCTTCTAGGCTCCACGTGAAAAAAGGCCCAGTTTGCCACACATTGTTGTGGTTGTGACAGAACCTTTACATAAAATTGAATGCATTGTGCAACTGTGATGAAGAAATAAATTCTTATCTCTGTAGGTTTTGTGTAGGCCTTTCCTCAGAAGTGGCTTTTTCAGAGATAATAGTGTATGAAATCAGTTGGACCCCCACATCAAGTCAGCGTACAATATGTGATGCATTAACATAACCAGAAAAAAATACTCTTTTTCATGCACAGCATTAGAATTATTAAAAATATGCTTCTTGTATTCATTTAATTATGTTGACATCTAATGAACTATGCACACAAGCCACCACTTTTGGTGGATTTGGCTAGTCTGTAAACAGCCTATGTATGCTGAATGCCTTCTGCCAGATATCCAAGACAGAGATGAGTTAGAGGAAAGGTAAGGAGAAAGAAGCACGGTGCATTGGCATCTTTTCATTCCTATCATTTTTATATACAGGTAGTCCTCAACTTGCAACCACAGTTGAAATTTCTGTTGCTAAAGTGAGACAGTTGTTTTACGATCTTTCTTGCCACAGTTATTATTTTATGATCTTTCTTACCACAGTTGTTAAACGGTTCCCTGCACTTGTTAAGTTATTTACATGGTTGCAAAGTGAATCTGGCTTCCCCTTTGTCAGAAGGTCACAAAAGGTGATCACATGACCCTGGGGCACCACAACCATCATGAATATGGGCCAATTGTCAAGTGTCCATGGAGTGCTGCAACAGTCCTAAGTGTGAAAAACGGTCAAAAAATCACTTTTTTTCAATGCCGTTATAACTTTGAACAGTCACTAAATAAAAGATTGTAAGTCCAGAATGATCTGTACTTCACTTGCTGGCTAGCTGGGCCTTTTCATGATCTGATTGCAACCAAGCTGCACTAGCTGGACTCAAGATACTATACAGTGCTCGCGATTGCAGAATGTTTCACAGTGTTCATTAGTATGTCTGCCCTGAATTCACAATGGATTGTGTGAGTTTTCTGTGTACATAGGAACTGAATATGGACTCAGGCAAGATGGAGCTTGTTCTCTTGTTTGTGTACACATGAAGGCCTTTACAGACACCACATGATGGCCCAAACTTCTTTTTTGTAAATCTAGTTTCTATAAGATGTTAATGGATGCAGTTGATTCTAGATTTTGCTTTCCTGAACTCTGGTGCTGAAGCTATTTTCTCATAGTACAGTAGACAAGAAAAGCACATTGCTCCTTCCTATCAATTTTGCTGAAATTAATAGAAATATTAAACCAGATCCATTAAGTTATCACTGTATTTGCAATAGGCACAGTTTGTAGCTTTTTCCTTGTAAGTTTCATAAACGTCTACATTACAATCAGCATGCACAATTTCATATACTTATTGTCCACCTCTAGTATATACATTTTAAATAAGCAGTAGGTTAAATAATAGGAAAAAATATTTTTGACAGTAACATTCCACAGAGAGAGCGATAACTGAGCTGCTGTCCGTTTTCCAGGGATGTCTTCAAAAGGGGGAGCTTTAGTCAATCTCTGACAGACCTGGATTCTGAAGGCAGCCCTTCCGATTTCCTCCATTCTCCCAGCCGCTTCTTGAACCATTCCTGGAGAAATAAAGGAATGTTTCCCAATGAGTAAAGAGGACAGTGGCTACAGGTAATCCTCAACCTATGACCACAATTTAACCCAACATTCCTGTTGCTAAGCAAGACATTTGTTAAGGGGTTCTGCCTCATTTTATAACTTTTCTTGCCTCAGTTGTTAAGTGAATCACTGCAATTGTTAAGTTAGTAACATGGTTGTTAAGTGAATCCGGCTTCCCCATTGACTTTGCTTGTCAAAGGGTCACAAAAGATGACCAAGTGGCCCCGAAGGCACTGCAACAATCATAAATATGAACTAGTTTCCAAGCATCTGAATTTTAATCAGATGATTATGGGGATGCTGGAAAGGTCATAACTGTGAAAAACGGTCATAAGTCACTTTTTCAGTGCTGTTGTAACTTTGAATGGTCACTAAATGAATTGTCGTAAGTGGAGGTGTCAACCCTGAAGCTGGCCTGACTGGCCATTTTGAAATTTCAGCACTGGCACACTGGAGAAGAGGGTCAGGGAGTGGGGAATAGAGATAGTTGGGGTGTTGTAGCCAAAACAAAATACTTTCTCTTGGGAACCAAGGACATTGCTGCTGGTGCTCGTAAGGAGGGGACTGGAGTCACCTTGCAACTGGACAGTATCCTGATTGGACCGTGTGACTGATTGCTTTGAGAAAGTGAAAAACCTTTACTTTTAATTAGGTTAAAACCACGGTAATAGGAAGAGTTGGTTTTCACCAGCCTGCGCTAATATGACATATAAAATATGTCATATAAATAAACAAACAAATAACTAAATAAAATTATTCTTTGAGGAATCTACCTGCCTCAGAGTTTTGCTTGCTCTGGTATGGTATGTTACTTGGAACTCTGACAGGAGGACTCCTAGTACTGGATACAAGACAATGAGAGTTTGGCAGGCAATAGTAAAATGAGTGGTGAGCTACTGAGAATCTAGGTTTTGAAAGGAGAAAAAAAATGGCCATTCCATCTGGGAAAATGTAGGTATGGAATGGGCGTTATCATTTTGACCTATTAGTAAAAGAAAAAGAGTTTTGAATCCTTACTAAAAAAAGTGGGGGGGGGGAGCTTTCGTCAAAGAGAAAAATGCTTCCCCAGCCCATTCCCTATTGCTTGTTTGGTGTATTGAGGGAGGATGAATTAGTTTTTTTTTTAAAAAAAACAAACAAAAGACTGAGCTCTCTTATCTGTAGCCAAATGTGCTGTGATTCATTCTAACACCTCTACAGCATTCTACCACTCCATTTCTGATCCACTGTGGAACAGGAGAGTCAAATAGCATAAAGGATTGATCCCACCATAAACATCCCACAGTGGTCTCCTTCTATCAGTAAGAAGATTCTGATTCCACAGAAGGGATTATAGGCAGATTCTCATTCCCCTCCCATATGTTCTACAACAGTGATGGCGAACCTTTTGGCACAGAGGGCCCAAACCAGAGGGCACGTGTGCACGCCATAGAGCTGGAAACCCGACGACCAGCTGGCCAGCGTGCATGCGCACATCAGAAAACCGACGGCCAGCTGGCTGAACTGGGGCATTGGTGTGTGTGCCCACAGAGAGGGCTCTGCATGCCACCTTTGGCATACATACCATACGTTCACCATCACGGTTCTAGCAGGTGATGCACCCTTTAGCCCTAGCAAATGCTGGGAGGAAATGAGAAGGAATAATTTACTAGGAAGCAATATGGTACTTGAGAGAAAGGTGGTCCAGAAATGAATGGATCACCTCAAGATACAAATGATTGTATTTGAAGTTAAAAGACACAACTACTCACTAGAACCTCTTCTACTGATAGCCCCGCCTCAGCAGCGATGAGATCAAGGGTTGCACGATCAGGGTTCTTGCTGATTCTGGTGAAGTTGTACTCCAAAATCTCCACCTGGTCTTCTCTGATAGCCTTTTCTGTGGACATTTTCACTTTGTACACGTTTGATAGCACACAGAGAGCTAGGAAGACATATCAACATGGAGAATTAGATTCTTATTTTTTTATTTCATCAAGCATGAATTAGTTAACAGATATTGTATAAACATGATTATGAATATATGAAATGGATACAAATACAAGGAAATATTATGACAGGGACTGTGGGCACTCTGCTGCGCTTATGCATGCTCCTTAAAGACCTCTTAGGAATGGGGTGAGGTTAAAGTTTTTGTGGGTTTGGGGAAGAAACCACATTGTCAGGTAGTGCATTCCAGGCATTGACAATTCTGTTACTGAAGTCGTATTTTCTGCAATCAAGTTTGGAGTGATTTACCATAGGTTTGTATCTATTGTGAGCTCAGGTGTTGTGGTTGAAGCTGAAGTATTCATTGACAGGTAGGACATTGTAGCATATAATTTTATGTACTACGCTTAGGTTGGATCGGAGACGGCGAAGTTCTAAGTTGTCTAAGCCCAAAATTTCAAGTCTAGTGTCATAAGGTATTCTGTTGCAAACAGAGGAGTGAAGGACTCTTCTAGTGAAATATCTCTGGACTCTGTGCAGGAGTTACTGTTTGCCTGACCCCTTTGATTCAATCACAACAAATGTTTTTGCCAAAAGTTCCATTTCCATTTTAAATACACAATCATCCCATTACCATTTCCGTGCAGCACAAGGTAGAAATTTATTAGCAACTAAGAACCAGTTTGATGTAGTGATTAAGGCACTAGGCCAGAAACTGGGTGATGTGAGTTCTAGTTCCACCTTAAATACAAAGCCAGCTGGGTGACCTTAGTTTCTTTTTCTCAGCCTTAGGAAAATAAACTACGTACTTATGAAAATCTTTTTAGAAAACCACAGGGACTTGTCATCAAAAACTGACACAAAGGCACCAAATACAGGGCGGGGCATAACCTTTTCCTAGGGGGTCACAGCAACACTTGTAATAACAACACAAATAATTCATACACCATTCGAAAGCCCATCAAAAACTGAGTTTATTGACACGATTTAATAGTCAGTATGACCACCATTAGCCCTTCGAACAGCATTCAAACGAGGTGGATAAGAACACAACAAATCTTCAAACAGTCATTATTTTGCAATTCTAGGGCGGGGCATAACCTTTTCCTAGGGGGTCACAGCAAGATCGACAGCAGTTTACAACTTCCGCGACACCTCATTTTAAAGCCCATAAAAAACTGAATTGAATGAGCTATTAAATGTTAAATTTGCTTTAAGAATGGCTGGAAAATTCGATTCGGAAGAACAAAGGATCATTGACAGAATAAAATGCATTGCCTTTCGAGAGGCACCTCATTTGAATGCTGTTCGAAGGGCTAATGGTGGTCATACTGACTATTAAACCGTGTCAATAAACTCAGTTTTTGATGGGCTTTCGAATGGTGTATGAATTATTTGTGTTGTTATTACAAGTGTTGCTGTGACCCCCTAGGAAAAGGTTATGCCCCGCCCTGTAGAGAGTTTTCTTTTGACAATGGTCAAGTGGGAATCCTGACAAGCTGCCCAGTGTGAAATGCAATCCATCATTTTATGCCAATGATCAAATGCAGTGAACTGCTAAATAAAATTGCATGTCTGTTGTACTCTGAAATATAGTCGAAAGCTAATTAGTTTTAGGTGCCATCTATCAAATGCTACCATATTCAATTCTCAAAAGTTATATGTTGAAAAGAGGGACAACTCTGCGCAAACAGTAATATTACATGTTTTTTGAATATTTATAATATAATGATGTTTTATGATTGATTATGTGCCATCAAGTCAGCATCAGTTCAGAGTCATCTTTTAGAGGAGATGGGTGGCATCAAAATTTAAACAAGCAAGCAAACAAAAAGACCTTAATGACCAAATAGCCTTTCTTTAGGATGACTTGTCTCCAAACTGGCCCTTCAGATCTTCCAGGAAAGATCTATTAAAATTAATTCTTTTTTAATGTTTTATTAGTTTTGTTTATATTACTTTCCATTTCCACCAGACTGTGTGATTTGAATACAGTAATTTGAACAGTCATAATCCACATATTAAAAAAAAATAAAAAATAATTTAAAATTAATTCTGATGAATTTTAAGGGTACTTGGGATGGGATTTATCATATAGCAATCTGATATTAGGATTAAAGTTAGCATATTATAACCCTAACATATTCTTACAATATTCATAGGGATTGTAAAAGAGATTTATATTTAAAGGAATTTAGTATTTATACAACTCTCTAAAAGGGATATTTCCAGAAAAAACTTAGTTACTGAACTTTAGTGAATTGCTTCAAATTGTGCAAAAAAATAATAATCAAATCCAGACAATTTATTAATTGTAATTTTATTTATTAATAATTTCCCTTACATGATGTTTGAACAAGTATGTTAGAAGTCCTATATTGTTTCAGCATGTTCAGGGTAAAATCTCCAAGATTAAAGGTTTAAATCTCCAAGATTCTTTGGGAAAATAAAATAGCTTTAAAATTATTAGGTTTATATGGTAATACAGAATATTTCCAGGTAGAAGGTTCTAGGGCAATCAGTTTGTTGATGGTAAGCTGTGAAGAGCTAGTGCCCTGTTTTTTGTTGTATAAATTTTCCATTGGTCTGACCAAATGGTTTACTTTGCACAATATAGTTAGAGAGATAACATCCTTTATTCACTCTCCACTTCTTATTCTCATTTTCCTGACATTTTGAAGTGGCTGCTTCTCAGACTATTTCAGTACCATGATGTGCCTAATAGTTATCTTTTCTTAAATTGAAATTTCACTTTTTGAAAAAGTATGTGATGCACATAGCAAAATAATTAAAAGTAAGCTTCTCTCCCCTCCCCACTGCCCAGTACTATCTGTTGGTCACATCAACCTCTCCATGAATACCAGACGGCCAAATTAAAAAGAAATAGAATTAAAACAAAAAACAAAAACCTAAATAGTAAGTAGTTGGGAAAATAGATTTCTCAGATCAAAGAAAAGGCTTGCCTGTTGTTGAGGGAAATGTAGAAAATGTTGAGTTGTTACAGCTTGGAAAGTACAGTTCATAATGACCAAAGGAAAGTACAGGCAATAGGGTGGAACAGTTTGAATTTCCTTATATTTTCTTCTTGGTTGGTGCTGTTCAGATGTCTTAACTTATGACTAATAAGCATGATTCCTTAAGAAATCAGCTATACTGGAACTCCTGCATTGGAAAGTCTGATGCTAAATGAGTTTGCTATTGGCCCTCCATAAAGCTGCACCAAAAGGGTCTATTAAATGTATATCCAAACATAGAATAACAGAGTTGGAAGGGACCTTGGAGGTCATCTAGTCCAACTCCCAAGCTCGAGCAGAGACCGTATACCATTTCAGACAAGTGGCTGTTCACTCCTTAAAAGCCTCCAGTGATTGGGCACCCACAGCTTCATTTGCATATCACCCACATTCTTAATCTTTTTTGAGACACCCTCCAGCAGATATCCATCCCTACTTATCAAAGCTTTCAGTTTAGAGCAGTGGTGGCAAACCTATGGCACGCATGCCAGAGGTGGCACATAGAGCCCTCTCTGTGTGCACGTGCGCCCTCAACCCAGCTCTGTTTTGGGTCTCTGCTGCTCATGCGTGTGTGCCTCCTGCCGGCCAAGTGGTCTTTGGGTCTCTGCCGTGCAGATGTGGAGAGCAAGTGCATGACACATGTGTGCATATGCCCACACCTTGAAGTTTGGGCGGGGTGCACACGCATATGCCCACACTTTGCATTTGGGCGCACACACGCACTTTGGGCACTCGGTGCCTAAACGGTTTGCCATCACTGGTTTAGAGGGTATTCATTCAAAAAACAAAAAAGGAATTAAAGTCTACCATTTGGAAAGGGGCGGACCGTTTGCTTTGCATTAGAAGCATTGCCTGTGACTGAATTGGATTTGCTATAATCTTTATGAACATAATCTTCCAGGAGAAGAAGTCAATTATTGTTATATGGATGGCTTAATTATATCCAGCCGAACTAAAAATACTTGCTTTGGGAGTGGGAGCGTGTAGTAATATACTCCAGTTTTCTATATCATGCTCAGCATGGTTAAATACCGGATTGCAAAGGACATTCATTTTTTTCATACTGAACTTATCCAACAGTCTGTGCCTACAAACAACAGTTGGGAAATAGGAGACTGTAGAAGTGGTAAAAAGGTTCAATGTTTGCAGTTAATAGCGCTCTCTCTTCCTTGATACATAATCCTCCAAGTGGTTATAAATGGCTGCATGCATCCCTATTGTATTTCAGTCCCAACAAAATTACACTGCAGAAATGCAAGGAAACTTTCAGAGAAAATAAAGCCACAAAAAGAAATCAATGATTTTTGCTGTCTCCATCTAAATTACCAGATCGAATTTAACTTGGCAATATCCAGCCTTTTGCAGAAAGATGATGATGAAAATAACCCTATGGAAACTTTTGGTGCCATCTAAAGGGACTTGACATCCCACATGAAAAATGGTAAACTACGTGGCATAAGATCATCACACAAATGCCACAATTTATATACTTGTATGAGAAGTCAAGAAGTGACATTCGCATGATGACATGACGTTGCATACGATCTCATTTTAGCAACATGATTTATTGTGATGCCATTGACTTCAGACCCCAATATATGTGCACCTTGTGGCATAATGCTCATAGAAAGGTTGGAGGTTGCATGTGAAGTAATCTGCCTGACTTACATCTCATTTGAAATGTGGGATGCCCCAAGAGGGGGACATAGCTGAGCTCTGACCTCTTCTGCCCAAAGGGAGAAATTTAAAGCAGGGCTACCCTCTAAATAGTATAGATACATTTTGCCCCAGATTACAAATGTTGGGTGCCACAGAAGGACTATAGATAATAGTTCTTCCTGGTTCTACTTTCTATCCAATTCCTGAGAAACTTGTTGATTCCCCTTGCCTGAATGCTTTTGAGCAGAAATGGGACAGCAAGGCCATCAGAAGTGGTATTCAGCAGGTTCTGACCAGTTCTGGAGAATTGGTAGCAGAAATTTTGAGTAGTTCGGAGAATCAGTAAATACCACCTCTGACTGGTCCAGCCCTTATCTATTCTTCCAAGTCCCAGCTGATTGGGAGGGAATGGGGATTTTGCAGTAACCTTCCCCAGGAATGGGGAGGGAATGGAGATTTTACAGCATTTATGTATGTATGTATGTATGTATGTATGTATGTATGTATGTATGTATGTATGTATTTATTTATTTATTTATTTATTTGACTTATATACCGCTTCATAGGGCTTTCAGCCCTCTCTAAGCGGTTTACAGATTTTTAGCAAATTGAGTCAGCAAATTGCCCCCACAGTCTGGGTCCTCATTTCACCCACCTCGGAAGGATGGAAGGCTGAGTCAACCTTGATCCGGTGAGATTTGAAGCGCTGAACTGCAGATAACAGTCAGCTGAAGTGGCCTGCAGTACTGCACCCTAACCACTGCGCCACCTCGGCTCATAAGTATCCTTCCCCTGCCATGCCCACCAAGCCACGCCCACAGATTCAGTAGTAAAAATATTTGAATCGCACCACTAAAGGACAGGCAAAGCATTTTCAGTTCAAAACATTTCAATTTGGAAAGAGTACATTTCAAACCCAATTTGAGTTGGGAAGAGATATTCTGGTTTTATCAGAAATATTTAGCTAAGTTCTAACCATTGTGAGAACGTTCTGAGCTTGAAACAGCCTCGTTTCACATTGAACCACCTATTCCAAATTTAAGACAAGAGATTTTTGCTGGACATTAAACCTTAATGAAAGTTGAAACATGGTAAGGTTGCAGAAGACTGTTTCAAACCCAAAGCAACTGTTTCAAATCTGAATTTTTAAAAGAATTGCACACCTAAAATCTCTGTCAGGGAAATTTTAAATGGGATTACAAAATGAAGCTGGTGGCTGGATTTCCAACTGATCCTGTGATGCGTTCCAATATAATACCCAATACCAAAGCTATACGGCAGTGGTGAAATCTAATTCCCCCCTCCCCCAGGTTCTGTGAGCATGGCTTGGTGGAGTGTATGTCATGTGACTGGGTGGGCGTGGCCAACTTTTTTTTCACTTTCAGCTATTTTTTTTAAGCTTTTAAAAACATTTTTCCCTGCCAGTTTGGGTAAACTAGCGGGGGGGGGGGAATGCTTTTAAAAGCTAAAACAATAGCTTCTGATGATCATGTGGCTCAGCTGTGAGCCGCGTGATCATCGGAAGGTTTTTAAAAAGCTTTTTAAAGCATTTCCCACTGCTGGTTCACGCAAACTCGTAGGGAAAAATACTTTAAAAAACAGAAAAAAACCTTCCGACAATCTGAGCTGAGCCATGCGATCGTCAGAAGCTATTTTTTTACTACAGGTTCGCAGAACTAAGGGCAATTGTGGCTACCAGTTTGGTTGAACCAGGCCGAACCGGGAGGATTTCACCCCTGTGATATGGGCTATATTCATATACACATAAGTCCCGAACCATATATATCTGAATACAAGTAACCTGTTTTCCTAGATTTGAACAACAGACTGAATCAGAAATAATCCCCAGTGGCTGGGTTTGCATAACATACTAGTTTACAAATTGGTGTTGGTGATGGCAGTGATAATAGTGTATCATGCAAATCTGGTTTAGTCTACAGGCATCATCTAGTCTAAAATACCTCAAGCAGCAAGTGTATGTGCCTGCCTTTCTTTAAACTGCAACATGGTAAAGCAACCTTATTTGGGGTCTTCCACCTGAAATTGTTATTGTACTTGTTTTTAACGGATTCTTCTACCAAGAGAAATAAAGAAATTTAAAGAAATGAAAGAAAAAATGTTAAATAAAATTTTCTTTAAAAAACCAATTGAGGAGGAAAAGTGCCAGCTGGTAAGCTTTGGCTTTCCATAACCACCCTCTCATTCTTCACTTTATATAGTATCATTCATTTATTGTAGCAATCTACCTGCCCAGGAAGAAGATTGGCCATCCATGTGCACATCTGTATTAGTATATGGGAATGACCAAGGGCGTGGGGGGAGGGAAAGATGCATACTGGAAACCAGCATGTAAAATATATCTCAGTCCACATAAGCGGGGAGGGCATTGGAAGCATTCAGAAGAGACCCTCCCTAGTTTTCTGAAGAGTAAAAGGAAAGGAAGGGAGAAATACTTTCAGTCTTACTAGAGCCTGCTAATATAACCTTACAATAAAAAAAAAAAGAGCTAGTACTGCTGATTGTGTTTTTTTTTGTCTGGACTACCTTACAGGGCTAACAACATCAATACATTTTGACATTATTATGCATTCTAAATATAATTTTCTATCACTATAAGAGTTTATCACTATATAAACTCCTATATGAGTTTATATTTCCTACATCTCCTTTTTCCCTTGTGTCATCACTCTGCTGAATACCTACAGTAATTACCACAGTACTATCTTATATATAATGATGTTTACCCATGTTGTGTGGCTGAATTACTATTATCCTTTTCGTCTTTTCTACTACCTTCTCATGTTGGCACCTTATGATTATATTACTTCATTGTTTTTATGTACACTGAGAACTCATGCTGAGAGACAAATTCCATCACACTAGGCCAATAAATTATTCTATTATATCCTAGCCCATTCCATCAAAACCTCTACAGCAAAACCTCTACTGCTGGGAATTTTAAGACTTGTGAACTTCAACTCCCAGAATTCCCCAGCCAGCATGTCCTAAGTTTGGACACCCCTGCTGTACAGGAAGCAACTCTATGAGAAATCTATAGAATGGGGAATGTATAAAATATCACCAGATAAGAGGTTGTAACCAACAAAGCATCAAAATTCCCACGTAGTTTCATCACAGTCCCAGATTCTCCTTGAAATAGCTATTTGAATAAAGGGAGATCCAAGAACATCCAAGCTCATGGAGAATCAGGGAGCTGAGAATCTCCCACTATATGTGGCATCTTGAAACAATTCACATGGTGCCTTTGAAATGGCTTTTGAAGGAAAGAGAACTGGGAGGTTTTTGTTCCTCCTGTGCCCACCTCTATACAAATGGCCTGGTATAATTTTAGGACATAACTTTGCTTAAATAGCTTAAAAGCTTCTTAGTGTCCCCCTGTGGACAAGATGTCACTGAAACTACAGCTCATATCCTGTGTATTGCCCACTCTATAGGGACTCACAGACTCATCTTAACACCTTACCTGATTCAATATCTGGGGGATTCTGATCATTTTTATGTAAAACTTATTGTCAGATCATTATGATTCAGTTTCTCTGACTATAGCTAAAATTGGTTATACTGTCTGTAAAATTAGGTAGGCTTTGCTCACCTATTGATTTCACCATGAAATGTAATATATTACCATGCCTTGTTCTGTTCAGTTTTGCTTTATTTTAATGATAATTTTTTGTGCTGGTCTATGACCCTAATAAATATTTAATTGAATTGACAATGTTTTTAGAAGCTTTTAAGCCATTTGGAGTTTTAAACTACTTGCAGCCAATTTGACTAAAGGAAACTTTTCCTATGGATAATGTCTATTAGGTTAACCCTTTTCCTCCTCTTCCTTCTTCCACAACTAGTACCATACAGATATACAATAACATTCCCATTTGAAGAAGTAGCAGAGACATTGGGATGTGGCATAGTCAAGTCATGTCCATAGATGTGGCTCTAAGGAAACTTATAGCCAAAGTAAATCTGATGATTTTGGCATTTAAGATACAGGTGCTACAAAACCAAATATTGCAGTTTTGAAACATGCAAATACCATAGCTATGCTGACCTTAAAGCAAGCTTGACGGCGCCTTAGTGTTTTGCCCTTTAGTGAAGCCCAAAATTAGAAGCTATTATTTGCACTTGGAGAGATTCCCTCCCCTTACAAAGACCTAAACACGGACTGCGAGGAAACAGATAAATTCCCGGCTCCTCGTGGCCCCTCTCTTGGAGGTATTTGCAATTAAAATGAAAAAACAAAAGTGCACATCAAAGACAAAGACAATTGAATGCAAAGTCCATTTTAGCTTCCATCTGCAGCGACTCTGTTTTCAAGCAAAGGCCAATCAAAATGCTGAAGGTCTTACATAATGTTTTGCTGGCTTCTGAGTCCCAGCCAATGATCCTCAACTCCCTGTCACAGAAGCCAGTTGCCTTGGCACTCCTGAGGATGGAGAGGGGAAGTACACAAGGCCCATTCACCAGATGCTGTTTTTGGGGTTGTTCTGTCCCAGTTTTGAATAGAAACATAATCCTAGTTCATCTTGTCTTTGAGGGAACACAGCTTTGTGACTTGCTCTTGTTTGCTTTGTTGGCAGCCATTGTGCCCTGGATAAAGAATGGGTGCTTTGCAATACCAACAACAACCCTCACCCCCACTTAAAAATACGACTAGGCCAAGTTGGGCTCTGCATATTAATTTGTTGAGTGTTGCCTACGGAAAGCGCCCTGGAAATGGATCAAGACTTCTTCTCATAAATCCAGCTCAGAGACCTGCTTAGTTAACAGTGAAAGACAGGGAGATACGTGAAGAGTGAAGCAGACTGTTTTCAGTGTTACTATTGGAAGGTAAAAATCAAGGTAAAAGGTAAAGGTCCCCTTGCACATATGTGCTAGTTGTTCCCGACTCTAGGGGGCGGTGCTCATCTCCGTTTCAAAGCTGATGAAAGATGTCACTGTGGTCATGTGGCAAGCACGACTAAACGGCGAAAGTGCACAGAACATTGTTACCTTCCCACCAAAAGTGGCCCCCATTTTTCTACTTGTATTTTTACATGCTTTCTAACTGCTAGGTTGGCAGAAACTGGGACAAGTAACGGAAGCTCAGTTCGTTACGCTGAATTGCCGACCTTTCTGATCGACAAGCTCAGCATCTTAGCCACTGAGCCACCACAGCCCTATTAGAAGGTAGAACTATCAATTGCAAAAATCCTGACTTTGGCAGCAAAGGGTTAGGTTTTCTATATCTTTTTGCTAACTTCTAGAAACCATTCTGATTTTTGTAGCCCAGATCTGGTAGTCCTATTATTATGTATTATATGTGGGCCAAGACGAAACCAACCAACCATAAAAAACCCCTGTATCCTAAGGGGGCCATACCTGCAATGAAATACTGTTCCACTAGGCAATGCTAGACTGGATTATTAGTGATCCAGCATTAGATTGGATTACTAGCTTTAGCCTGGAATACTAGTGATAATATTTACACCTGTGGTAACAATTTCCCCACTTTTATAACAATGCCGATTTGGTGGAAAATTGAAAGAAATTTAATTGAAATAAAAGGAAAAATAAAAATATATTTCTATTTAGTAGCATATATCTGACAGTGGTTGATATCTGCTTAGCTATATGCTACTAAATATTCTGCTAAGCAAAAGCAAGATTGGTTGAAATTGAGATGGGAGAAAACAAGAAAATCTAGAACTGTAGGTGACAATGGGAATGGGTCGTCAAAAGATACCCAGTAGAAAGCAGTGGCAAACCATTTCTGTCTTGTTACCAAGGAACCCATGTCAATGTGTCCATATATCTTGATGAGCATGTATTTCTGTGGGTTAAGCTTGTCTTGTAAAAGTCTTGACTGAAATATAGAATTCTGGAACAATAGATTGGAAAGGGACTGCTCTTTATTTGATATTGTGACTTTCAATTTTGTGGCCCATACTTGAATGTATGATGCATAACTTAGTCCTAAATTATTTTTTTTCCTTTCTGGAGTGATTGAGGAGAGTAATGGAACAAAACTGAGACTAGAGTGCTGAACAATGGTGTTCCAGTTCTCTTGTTGGGGAAAATAGTTGAGAAAATGGATCTTCACAGTGTTTCGGAAGAAGAGGAGTCCCTGCACCCATCATAGTCAATTTCAGGCCAGGATATACAACAGTATTAAGATGGAACTGATAACACTTGTGGATGGTAGAGGGTATGGACCCTCTGGTAGGGTCAGGATCTGAGGCGATATTCAGCAGATTCTGACTAGTTCTGGAGAATCAGTAGCAGAAATTTTGAGTAGTTTAGAGAACCAGTAAATACCACCTCTGACTGGCCCCGCCCCCATCTATTCTCTGCCTCCCAAGTTCCAGCTGATCGGGAGGAAATGGAGATTTTGCAGTAATCTTCCCCAGGAGTGGGGTAGGAATGGAGATTTTACAGTATCCTTCCCCTGCCACGCCCACCAAGCCACACCCACAGAACCGGTAGTAAAAGTTTTTGAAGTGCACAGGATTCAGGTCAGGATGGGGTGGTGTACCCGGGCCCATTTTTTGCTTGCTTTTGCATTGCCAGTCCAGGGATATTAAAATACTAGTTTGGCCAGAAGAAAACATGGTGTGACTGCCTTCTGCCCCTTTTTGTTAAGCAGAAGTTACTTCTTATGACACTATAGTAAGTTAAAGGAAACTTGTTTTGATAATAAACTTGTAACTGAGTAATTAGAGCAGATTGAACTGCTGATAATCAACAATCTGGTTTTCTGCAATTCATCCTCATCCTTGTTTTCCAAGGTGTGAGGCAGTGGTGGGTTTCCAAATGTTTTACTACCAGTTCGGTTGTGCATTCTCGGACGTGCATGTGATGTTTCTGTGCATGTGCAGAAGAGTTGGGGTGGTGGTGGATGGAGCCTCACACCATCACTACTACCAGTTCGGCTGATCCAGTCCAATCCGGGATCAACCCACCTCTGGTGTGAGGCCCCACTAGTGTTTACTAGCTTAAAAGGTAGCTAGGGATGAACCAGGAAGAACCCCCATAGTAGTAGTAGTGGGTGAGGATCTTGCCTAGTAAATAGTTCATCCTGTAAACAGGCATTCTTCCATCACCTATTTAGGGAAATAGGTGGAACATAGTACAGACAGTCCTCGGCTTACAACTATTCATTTAGTGGCTGTTTGAAGTTACAACAGCATTGAAAAAAGCGACTTATGACCATTCTTCACCCTTATGACTGTTGTAGCATCCTCATGGTCATGTGATCAAAATTTGGCCACGTGGCAACTGACATGTATTTCTGATGGTTGCAGTGTTCCAGGATCACCTTCAAACAAAGCCGATGGGGAAGGCAGATTCACTTAACAACTGTGTTATTAACTTAACAATAGCAGTGATTCATTTAACAGCTGTGGCAAGAAAGGTTGTAAAATGGGGCAAAACTCACTTGACAGCTCTTGCTGACCAACAGAAAATTTTGGGCTCGTAATTCAAGGACTACCTGTACTTCGGGAAACAATTGTTTAGAGAACACAAAGCCTTCCTCCAGCGTGCAGCTGTCCTGCAGCTGCCCTACAGCTTATATGAGCAATATGAGTCTTGTTTGAGGACTCTTTACAGGGAAAATAACTGTTAGATTTCGCACAAAAACACATAAGAACTGCTTTAAATGGCAACATTCTATTCAGGCAGCATAATATCTCTTCTTACTCCAGTAACAGACAGAGAGGTCATCCAATGAGACAGCCCGAGGCGATATCTCTCCGTCTCTCTTTGTCTATCTGTCTTCTCAAGCACCCACATAGACACAAGTGTTTTGGAAAATGT